>NC_068440.1:0-300000 GCF_023373465.1 Oncorhynchus keta | reverse complement strand
TGTTGAATCGTTCGTATTAAATAGCCTCTCTGCATTTCGCTGATCAGCGTTTTGGAGAGCGAGCGTTAATTTGGGATAAGCACAGAGAGGGGGACACCTGTGGCTTTGTGGTGCGTTGGCAGCAGTCTTACTTATACTCCGCTTTTCCTGGCCACAACTACAGAGTGGTGATAGAAATCGTATTATCGCGCTGTAATTGTATGCATATTGACACGTAGACTATAAGCTGCATATCGGGGTCGATAGGCAATAGCAGCCTACCCTGAGCATTTTGTAGATAGAATAGTGAACACATATCGTTAGATAGAGTAGGTCGCAAGTGTTACGTGATACAGGCTGATATCTGGTCATATTCGAGTATCTTTGCGCTTCTCTTGTGGTCATCGTGGCACACGCATCCCTAGTTTCGTTCACACAGATACTGGGTGGGTGTGACGCAATTAATTCGAAGAGGTCAGGTGACAGTCTTTAGGCCCTCAATAATGCTTATATTATTTGTCATAGGCCTATAATATAAACATCATTTTTCTATATATCTAAAAGCAACTCTGCTAAATAATAAGCTACGTGATGATGTTCTGAGGAAATTTGAGAAAATATTTCAGTTTTCCTAATTACCAGAGTTTGCGTGTATTTATTCCTGTCACCTTATAAAGATTTTGAACATGAAAATAATTCAGGTCAAATTAAGTTAGGCCTACTCTGTATGTTAACAATTACTCCTCTGAAGTTTACCTTTTTAATATGGCACCAGAGAACAAGGCTGACATTTTACATATTCCCAACCAATAGTGTTTTTAGTTTGTTTCTTTGCGTTGAACGTTTTAAAAACTTATTTGATTACATAACGTCGCTGCTACCATCTCTTATGACCGAAAATAACTTCTGGGCATCAGAACTGTGATTACTCCCCAGGACTGGCAGAATCCTTATTTTCCTTTATTGAGTGGACAAGCCCGACGTGAATGATATACTGCTTCCCCGGGAACAGGCCCAGACCAGATCCTGTCATTTGCGTGAAGAGAAATCGGAGAAAAAGGGGCCAGGGGGCGAGAGCTGCCTTCTGAGAATTCGTAGGCGATCGAATAAACCCCCACTTCCTTCCATTCTGCTAGCTAATGTGCAATCTTTGGAAAATAAAATTGATGACCTACGCAGAAAATTAAACAACGACTGGAACATTCAAAACTGTAATATCTGATGCTTCATGGAGTCGTGGCTGAACGACGAAATTATCAACATGGCTGGCTGGTTATACTCTGTATTGGCAGGACAGAACAGTGCCGTCTGGTAAGACGAGGGGCGGCTGACTATACATTTTTAAATAACAGCTGATGGATGACATCTAAGGAAGTCTCAAGGTTTTGCTCGTCTGAGGTAGAGTATCTCATTATAAGCTGTAAAACTCTAGGTAGATAGTGTGGTCCTCTGTATTTTTTTTGTAGCTGTCTACATACCACCACAGACTGATGCTGGCACTAAGACCGCACTGAATGATCTGTATTCTGTGTGGTGCCAGGACATCTCCCTCAACTTGATCAAGACAAAGGAGATGATTTTGGACTACAGGAAAAAGGGGACAGAGCACGCCCCCATTCACATCGATGAAGCTGCAGTGGAGCAGGTTGAGAGCTTCAAGTTCCTTGGTGTCCACATCACCAACAAACTAGAATGGTCCGAGCACACCAAGACAGTCGTGAAGAATCTATTCCCCCTCAGGAGATTGAAAAGATTTGTCACGAGTCCTCAGATCCTCAAAAGGTTCTTACAGCTGCACCATCGAGAGTATCCTGCCTGGTATGGCAACTTTTTTGCCTCCGACCGCAAGGCACTACAGAAGGTAGTGCGTACGGCCCAATACGTCACTGGGGCTAAGCTTTCTGCCGTCCAGGACCTCTACACCAGGAGATGTCAAAGGAAGGCCCTAAAAATTGTCAGACTCCAGCCATCCTAGACACAGACTGTTCTCTCTGCTACCCCACGGCGGTACCTGAGCGCCAAGTCTAGGTCCAAGATGCTTCTAAACAGTTTCAAACCCCAAGCCATAAGACTCCTGAACATCTAATCAAATGGCTACCCAGACTATTTGCATTACCCCCCTTACATGGCTGCTACTCTGTTGTGATTATCTATGCGATGTCACTTTAATAACTCTACCTACATGTACATATTACCTCAACTAACCGGTGTCCCCGCACATTGACTCTACCGGTACCCCCCTGGGTATAGTCTAACTATTGTTATTTTACTGCTGCTCTTTAATTACTTGTTACCTTTATTTCTTATTCTTACTCGTGTATATATATTTTTAAACTGCATTGTTGGGTAAGGTTAGGGGTCCCGCTACAACTTCCTGTGAAACTGGAGGGTGCGCAATTCAAATAAATAATCATAAATGTTATGGATTTTAAACATTTATGTCTTATATCGGCTGAAAGCTTAAATTCACGTTAATCTAACTGCTAAATCCGATTTTACAGTAGCTGTGTCCCTCTACCAAAAAGTGTATTCCTTATTCGTTTATGAAGTTACAAGCCTGAAACCTTGAACATAGACTGCTGACACCCTGTGGAAGCCATATGAATTGAATCCAGGGAGTGTTATGTGTTACATTATTTTAACACTTCTTCAAACTTATTCAAAGTGTTTTCTTTCCAATGGTACCAATTATATGCATATCCTGAGCTACAAGCAGTTTACTTTGGGCACATCATTCAGGCAGGAAGTGGAGAAAAAGGGACCTAGCCCTAAGAAGTTTAAGTAAGTAATAATTTCACTGTACGGTCTACACTGGTTGTATTCGGCGCATGTGACAAAGATTTTGATTTGTTGGTGTAGCCTGTATTATAACATAGTTTCCCTGTGAACATTCACCACAAGACTTCACTATCACCTGGACATGATGATACCTGTGTCCTCTTCTAATCTTCCTTTCGTATATCTTCCAATCTGATTGGAGAATAGGTGGCTAGGGTGAAGGGTTGCTACCAATTCTAAGCAAATTGTGTTAATAGAGCAGAACGTGGCCTAAAACCTGTGCTTAAGGGCTGACATTCATAGCTCAATAGAAAGTGTATTGTTTAACAGATATGTAGAGCTACAATGAGAAACTGGTTAAACCGATACGTAGAGCTACAATGTGAAACTTTCACTGCAATGTTGTTGTTACGCAACCCAGCCTGCCCATCCCACTTTGTCCAAACTCATTCTCTCCCAGTACTGAAGTAGTGTGAACAGTATTGATTGACAATATGGTTGTCATGGTTGAAGAACACTGCTAGATCAATATGTTCAATTGTGCTAAAGTGGTTCCAGAGTGAAACCAAAAGGCATATTTCGAGGACATCTGAATATAAGTAGTGATTAGATCATTGCTTCCTGGGTCGAATCTAGATTTGTTTTGTCTTACCTGGCTTCATAGTAACATTTTAATTAATATGATTGATTGTTCCTGGATACAAATGTTTTAAAGAGAGAGAGAACCACTGGGAGAGGGGGGTTGACGTACATAAAGGACTCCATTAAGTGTGAAGAAGTGAGCCGCCTATGGAATGTCTTGGTGTAAATGTGTTCCTGTCAACACAAATGCATTTCTATATTCTAGTTGTGTTTAATCCCCCTGAATGTGATGTACAATATTATGCCAAATTAGAAGAACTACTTAAATATCTTAAATCCAAGTCTGCATGGCTGGTTTTTGGTGACTTCAATATCACCTGGATGGATAACCCTGGCAAAAATAGGCTTAAAGCAGTCATCATAACAACTAAATTCCTGTCAAATGGTTCATGGGCCCACCAGAAATAGCCAGGCAAATATCTGATATTCACAAACTGAGGGCATCGAATAACAAAAACAAATTGGTGCATCTTTCACTGGGGAAGGGGGGACAGCACCCCCCCCACTCACACACACACACACTTTTTATCATTGGAATATGATCCATAACGTGGCAACTGTGTGCTTTAGGACCATGTGGATGCCTCCGAGCGGTTGTCTTTAAACATGTCAATGTGATGTAATAGCTTTAGAAGCTTCTGATATCAGTTGAGTCAATTGGAGGGGTAGCTGTGGATGTATTTCAAGGCCTGACTTCAAACTCAGTGCCTCTTTGCTTGACATCCTGGGAAAATCAAAAGAAATCGGCCAATAACTCAGAAAATAATTGTAGACCTCCACAAGTCTGGTTCATCCTTGGTACCTTCAGGCGTGTGGAAATTGCTCCCATGTTCATCTGTACAAACAATAGTACGCAAGTATAAACACCATGGGACCACGCAGCTGTCATACCGCTCAGGAAGGAGACACGTTCTGTCTCCTAGAGTACTTTGGTGCGAAAAGTGCAACTCAATCCCAGAACAACAGCAAAGGACCTTGTGAAGATACGTTTGTACATGTTTTTTCTTCCAGTATCTATATCCACAGTAAAACGAGTCCTATATCGACATAACCTGAAAGGCCGCTCAGCAAGGAAGGAGCCACTGCTCCAAAACCACCGTTTAAAAAAAAGCTACTGTTTGCAACTGCACATGGGGACAAAGATGGTACTTTTGGAGAAATGTCCTCTGGTTTAATGAAACAAAAATAGAACTGTTTGGCTGTAATGACCATCATGTTTGGAGGAAAAAGGGGAGGCTCGCAAGCTGAAGAACACCATCCCAACCGTGAAGAATGGGGGTGGCAGCATCATGTTGTGGGGGTGCTTTGCTGCAGGAGGGACTGGTGCACTTTACAAAATAGATGGCTTCATGAGGAAAGAAAATTATGTGGCGATATTGATGCAACATCTCAAGACATCAGTCAGGAAGTTAAAGCTTGGTTGCAAATGAGGGGAACGGCACCTCAGTACCTCCAGGCTCTGATCAGGCCCTACACCCAAACAAGGGCACTGCGTTCATCCACCTCTGGCCTGCTCGCCTCCCTACCACTGAGGAAGTACAGTTCCCGCTCAGCCCAGTCAAAACTGTTCGCTGCTCTGGCCCCCCAATGGTGGAACAAACTCCCCCACGACGCCAGGACAGCGGAGTCAATCACCACCTTCCGGAGACACCTGAAACCCCACCTCTTTAAGGAATACCTAGGATAAAGTAATCCTTCTCACCCCCCTTAAAAGATTTAGATGCACTATTGTAAAGTGGCCGTTCCACTGGATGTCATAAGGTGAATGCACCAATTTGTAAGTCGCTCTGGATAAGAGCGTCTGCTAAATGATTTAAATGTAAATGTAAAATGGGTCCTCCAAATGGACAATAGCCCCAAGCATACTTCCAAAGTTGTGGTAAAATGGCTTAAGGACAACAAAGTCAAGGTATTGGAGTGGCCATCACAAAGCCCTGACCTCAATCCTATAGAAAATCTGTGGACAGGAAAAACCATGTGCGAGCAAGAAGGCCTACTACAAACTTGATTCGGTTACACCAGCTCTGTCATGAGGAATGGGCCAAAATCCACCCAACTTATTGTGGGAAGCTTGTGGAAGGCTACCCAAAATGTTTGACCTAAGTTAAACAATTTAAAGGCAATGCTACCAAATACTAATTGAGTGTATGTAAACTTCTGACCCACTGGGAATATGATGAAATAAATAAAAGCTGAAATCATTCTCTCCTATTATTCGGACATTTCACATTCTTAAAATAAATTGGTGATCCTATCTGACCTAAGACATGGAATTTTTACTAGGATTAAATGTAAGGAATTGTGAAACTGAGTTTAAATGTATTTGGCTAAGGTGTATGTAAACTTCTGACTTCAACTGTATGTTGTGGTCTTGTGAAGGCTGGCTGAATTCTGGCAAAGAGTATGTTCTTTGCTCAGCATGTCCACCGGTTCTCCCTTCTCCCTGTTTTTGTTTTCTGGGAAATGCTGATACTGCAGATCCGAACTGTCTTCGGTCAGTTAGGATCACCACTTTATTTTAAGAATGTGAAATGTCAGAATAATAGTGGAGTGATTTATTTATGCAATTATCAGAATAAACTGTACAACCTAGCATTTATGTTGGCTATCAAATGAATTGCCATTGATTGGAAGGTTGGTTATCCTCCCACAATGCATGGAAGAAATAGAAAGTTATGTACAGTATCACTAGATTTGTTTTTAAGATTAAGGGTATACTGTACAACTTTCATAAGGTCTGGCTGGATTCCTTATATGGAATACTGTGCAACAAAAGGAGTCTGTATTGAAGACATGCCCACGTCAGTGGTGATACCTATTTACGCAGTCCCTAGCTACTGGGCTGCTCAGTCCTGGCCCTGGGAGTCTGCTGTACTGTTGTCACTCTCTGGCCTTGGCCTAACACACCTGAAACCAATGAACGTTTCACTAAGATCCTAAAGCTGATTGGGGTGTGTTAGGTTGGGGCAGGACGGGGTGACCCAGCTATAGTGTGTGTGCAAGTAAAAATAACTGTTAGGCCTATGTTATGAATTATATGGAGGATGTACTGTTAATGGGGGTGTGTTTTTTTCACTCATCAGAAGACTACAATGTCTTCAATTAAAATGTTTTTACCTAAATCGGGGATTGTGCATGGCACAATCATCCTCCAGATGGTAGTCAATCACATCCTTTTCCCACTGAGCTTTGTCGATTAGCGCCTGATAAATTCAGGGCAGCAATGTTATTGAGAGCAGTAAGCAACATATTTGCACATTCTCCATGGCTAATGTTATATTTTTTGAAAAACTGCACTAGAAAGGATTATGTACGCATAACGAGCAGCTCATTTTATAGACCCGATGCTACACCGCAGACCAATCTGAAACTCATCTCTCGGCATGTCCAGCCCACTCTTGATCTCAGCCAATCATGGAAGGTCCCTTTTTCTTTGGCTAAACCAACTAGGCTCTGAATTCTTTTTTTTTTTCACCCATTTATTTCTCTCCCCAATTTCGTGGTATCCAATTGGTAGTAGTTAGTCTTGTACAGATGGCATAAAACTGTAATAAGGCACATGAAAGTTAACATGTTCAAAGGCATTTCTGCCAAAAAACGCATTTTGATAACTATTTTACGTTCAAATGGCTCCTGTGAATTTGTGACTTGAGACATATGCCTAGTTTCCTGAAACAGGTCACATATCAATTGATGTTGTAATGAAATGATTACCTCCTATATGACAAATTGTCAATAAGTATCAAGAAGGTGGAAAGGTACTCATGGGAAAGCACAACTGCCCTGGGCCCGGTTTCCCAAATGCATCTTAAAGCTAATTTCATTGTTAGAACCATAGGATCCTTAAATTGCTTCACTCCGAGATCAGTGTAGGTAGTGTAGAAAATGATGCTTCAAGATTAGAAGTAGGTCATGCAGAGTTCTTGAAAAATTCAATTAGGCACAGGATTTTTGAAGTCATTTTTGTGACATTGGTCAGGCCTCTCACCAACCTGATAAATCTGTCAATAAGAACTACAGTTTCCAGAGGGGTGGAGAAGGGCGCTCTGACGGTCATGGAATTTTGGCCTGCCAAATGACAATGGTCACCGTAATAACCATTTTTGAATAGCAAAAAGGCACACACTTTATCCTCTCCTCTGCTCCTGACTGCATATGCTGCCATATGACTAGAACGGGCGTCCCCATTCAGGCCGATGGCTTAATGGGTGGACTGGCGGCCATTGTGAGTGTACCCATTGGAGCAAAGAAGGAAGTAAAATATGTGCTGTGATTCAGAGCTACCAACTCTCACACATTGGCCATGAGACACGCATTTGACTCTTCCTGCTCCCACTCCACACCTCTTCTATCTCACACATTTGAAAGTACTGCTTTGAGTTAGTCCATTGTAAATGCGTACATTTTTCAACCTGCAAGTGTAATCATATTTGAAATCTGATTTGCATACTTTGTAAATTAATTGCGGCTGTATTTTTCCAGCCATTCATCATGGACAGTTAAATGTATCATACAAATAATAATTGGATATTAAATGCTCCAGGCCTCCATTGTGCACAACTCAAACACATATTTTATTTATGTAGAGTAAGAAAATGGCAAGGTATTTTCAACTAGTAGGCACAAACTATGAATATTGAAATTCATTAGATTTTTCTTGAAGGTTGGGAGATTTATTGTTTTTTTGTTGGGAGAAATTGTGAAAACAAGAATTGCTTTCAAACACCCAGCACTTGGGAAACGTAGGTCAGGGTTCCCAAAATGTTTGAACAAGACGAATGCAATCTGTGATTTGGTTACCCACTGCCATCAACCATTTAAAATTATAATTTCCTGTGCAGAGCCTTGGTGTAGTGCTAACAATCTCCGGCACATGTCACATACAACTTCCCACCTGAGGACAGGGAACAATCCCTACTTCCAACCACTGTTTCTCCCATTTGCCTGTCTCCCCATCTCATGTGAACGACCATCTCAATCTGGTTTTAAATTGTTTAAAAAAAATGTTTTACTTTGAATTAAAGTAGAAACTTGTGTGTCGGTTCATCTAGATAGCTATAATGAACCGGCATAATCCCAACTCGTACTACTACCAATGCAAACATTGTCATAGCTGTTGTATGCATGTGCATGTAGCTAAAGGGCTAACCAACTAGGTTCAACGTTAGCTGGCTAACTAGGCTATAACTAGCCATGCAAATGGTTTCTGATTTGAATAATATTACTACACAGATCATATAAGTAGCTAGTCAGCAAGCTAACTTTTGCTAGCTAACAGTCATTTTCATTGCAAATTCAAGTGCACTGTCTGACAAAATTAGAAATGTAATCTGACAATGTAGCTAGCCAGACTGGAACCATTTTGTTGTAGCCAGTGATGTCCAGTCACTCCGGTTGTATTTATAATGGATCCCCATTAGTTGCTACCGAGACAGGGTACAGAAAAATTAAGGCAGTTATAAAATTTAAAAAAACATTAAATTAAATTCATAACATTTCACAGCACACTATGTGCCCTCAGGCCCTACTCCACTATCCCATATCTACAACACAAAATTCAAGCTTCCCACAATAAGGTGGTTGAATTTTGGCCCAATCCTCCTGACAGAGCTAGTGTAACTGAGTCAGGTTTGTAAAGGCCTCCTTGCTCGTACACGCTTTTTCTGTTCTGCCCACAAATATTCTACAGGATTGAGGTCAGGGCTTTGTGATGGCCACTCCAATACCTTGACTTTTGTCCTTAAGCCATTTTGCCACAACTTTGGAAGTATGCTTGGGGTCATTGTCCATTTGGAAGACTCATTTGCGATCAAGCTTTAACTTCCCGACTGTCTTGAGATGCTGCTTCAATATATCCACATACTTCACTTTGTGAAGTGCACCAGTCCGTCCTGCAGCAAAGCACCTCCACAACATGATGCTGCCACCCCTGTGCTTCACGGTTGGGATGGTGTTCTTTGGCTTGCAAGCCTCACCCTTTTTCCTCCAAACATAATGATGGTCATTACAGCCAAACAGTTCTATTTTTGTTTCATCATACCAGAGCACCGAAAAGTACCATCTTTGTCCCCATGTGCAGTTGCAAACCGTAGTCTGGCTTTATTATGGCGGTTTTGGAGCAGTGGCTTCTTCCTTTCATTCTTCCTTTTACTGTGGATATAAATACTTTTGTAACGGTTCCCTCCAGCATCTTCACAAGGTCCTTTGCTGCTGTTCTGTGATTGATTTGCACTTTTTGCACCAAAATGCGTTAATCTCTAGGAGACGAACGCGTCTCCTGCCTGAGTGGTATGATGGCTGCGTGGTCCAATGGTGTTTATACTTACGTACTATTGTTTGTACAGATGAACATGGTACCTTCAGGTGTTTGGAAATTCCTCCCAAGGATGAACCAGACCTGTGGAGGTCTACAATTATTTTCTCAGTTATTGGCTGATTTCTTTTGATTTTCCCATGATGTCAAGGAAAGAGGCACTGAGTTTGAAGGTAGGCCTTGAAATACATCCACAGGTACACCTCCAATTGACTGAATTGATTAGCCTGTCAAGCTTCTAAAGCCATGACTTCATTTGTTGGAATTTTCCAAGCTGTTTAAAGACACAGTAAATTTAGTGTGTGAACTTCTGACCCACTGGAATTGTGATACGGTGAATTATAAGTGAAATAATCTGTCAACAATTGTTGGAAAAATTACTTGTCATGCGCAAAGTAGAAGTCCAAACTGACTTGCCAAAACTACAGTTTGTTAATTTAAGAAGAAGTTTGGAGTGGTTGAAAAACTAGTTTTAATGACTCCAACCTAAGTGTATGTTGACTTCAACTGTACATTTTTCCAGCAGCAGACTGATCAATATCGTCAAAAGCCGCACTGAAGTCAAACAAAACAGCCCCCGCAATCTTTATCATTAATTTCTCTCAGGCAAACATCAGTTATTTGTGTGCTGTGCTTGTTGAATGTCCTTCACCTATAAGCATGCTGAACGTTTGTCAATTTCTCTTTGCTGTAAAATAGCATTGCATCTGGTCAAACACAATTTTTTTTCAAGTTTGCAAAGGGTTGGTAACAGGCTGATTGGTCGGCTATTTGAGCCAGTAAAGGGGGCTTTACTATTCTTGGATAATTGAATTACTTTTGCTTTTCTCCAGGCCTGAGAGGAGGCTGAAATTGTAGATATGGCAAATAAGACTGGCAATATGGTCTGCTATTATCCTTAGTCATTTTCCATCCAAGTTGTCAGTTGATACACAATAATTGTTTCACCTCATCCACACTCACTTTACAGAATTCAAAATTCTGTCAGATATACTTGGATGTGTAGTGTCAGCATTTGTTGCTGGCATGTCATGCTTCATTATGCTGATCTTGCCAATGAAAATGTAATTAAAGTAGCAATATCAGTTGGTTTTGTGACGAATGAGCCTTCTGATTCAATGAATCCGGTCACTAGTCCAACGCTCTAACCACTAGGCTACGCTGCTGCCCCAATATGTTATTGCGGGTGTAGTAAAACGCTTGAGTTTCTAGCTCCAACAGTGCAGTAATATCTAACAATGCACACAAACCTAAGTAAAATAATGGAATTAAAGAATATATAAATATTAGAATTAGCAATGTCAGTGGCATAGACTAAAGTACAGTAGAATAGTGTGTGTATATATACATATGAGTAAGGCAAAAATATGTCAGCATTATTAGTGACTAGTGTTCCTTTATTAGAGTGGCCAGTGATTTCATGTCTATGTATGTAGTGCAGCAGCCTCTAAGCTGCAGGGTTACGTAACCAGGTGGAAGCTGCCTAGTAATGGCTGTTTAACGTTCTAATGGCCTTGAGATGGAAGCTGTTTTTCAGTCTCTCGGTCCAAGCTTTGATGCACCTGTACTGACCTCGTATTCTGGATAATAGCGAGGTGAAGAGGCAGTGGCTCAGGTGGTTGTTGTCCTTGATGATCTTTTTGGCCTTCCTGTGACATTGGATGCTGTAGGTGTCCTGGAGGGCAGGTAGTTTGTCGTTGGGCAGACCGCACCACCCTCTGGGAGAACCGTACCAGGCGGTGATACAGCCCGGCAGGAAGCTACATATCTTCAGCCTCCTGAGGTTGAAGAGGCGCTGTTGTACTGGGGGGGGGGGATGGTTGGCTATAGACTAATTTAGTTTTTATTCATGTCAGCTTGAGGATGTGAGAACACTGAGATACAGGGAGAGACAAAATGCTGATCCTGAGAGGAGAGAGGAAGTCATTATGCAAATCTAAATTGTTGTCCTAATTGGATATTAGGCTTACTTTTGAGATTGTAATAAACATTTTGGGGGGGTTAACCAGAGCAGAAATCGAGTTGAAAAATGTAAAGGGAAGCTTTGGGAGAAATGGAGAAACTCAAAGAAGAGGTGTAGTGAAAAGAGAACCTTCATGAACTAATTAATCTAAGAGCAGGAATTCCAGGGAGACCCAGCCCTTGTACAATGCAGCACACCAGAGCATTCACCTATCCTACCAAGGAACAGACAAAGATCAACACTAGGCCCTGGCAGAGCGAGTGAAACTCAAAGGGGAGATGGAAAAACCTTAGAGCAAAAATAAGATGCTGATTAGATGAATTAAAGATGAGAGATGAAAGGCTGAAGTACAGAGGTTTTTGTTCTGTTGTCCTAACGTCAACGTTCAGTGAGGAATACCATTGCCCATCATGCAACAGAAAAATAAATCTACCAGTGAAAAGCAAAAAAACATTCTGCTCCCAGGGAAGAATGGAAAGAAGAAAGATAGGAGAATACTGCACAAGGACAAGCAGCACCGCTTGTCCTACAAACAGTTCAGAAGATACAGGACATTCTATGTTCGAGACTAAGCATAGTGACCGCAATACATGTGCATGCCATTCACATAAGTACCAGAATCTTCTCATTGACAGTTTGGCAAACGGAGACATGGTTCCTACTAAAAGTCTGTCCCCACTCCTGTCAAGTATAACATGTAGTAAAGAGGACAAAAGATGCATGCGCCGTGAATGCACTGAATGTTGCTTCGATGAAGTACAGTTTGCTGTTCACAACCCTAATGGAAAGGCCACATGGGAGCACTGGCAGAGAGAATATGTCGCAGTTGGTGATAACTATAAAAACTGTGTAAAGAACCAAAAATAGGAATCATAGGGGAGTTGATTTTAAAGAGTTCAACAGAGAGCTGGAGGAGAATGGCAGTCAACACAACTGGATTCACCAGGTCAGTTCAGATAAATCAAAGAGAATATTTAGCACAATTAGATGGTCCTCCACATTTAACTTCTCAGATAATTATGTGTGCAAGTTGAACAATGAGACTCAGGCTTTCCACTTAGGTGGAAACGGGCAACAAGTGACAATCCCATACAGGGGTGACACATTCAAGTAATGACTCCCAGTGCTATGCCATTTCCTATTGATTGTGAAATGAACGGGCAGTGTGGGTGCACATCAAGCTGCAAGGTCCCTCTGAAATACACTGTTCGAGTAACACAGAATCAACCACAAAACCAGGGAGGTTTTCCAATGCCTCGCAAAGAAGGGCACCTATCGGTAGATGTCACTACAAATATACAGGGGTCCTTCCTAACTGTTGCCAGAGAGGAAAGAAAGTGCTCAAGAATTTCACCATGAGGCTAATACTGACTTTTAAACAGTTTTTCTTTTCTTTATTATAGCAATTAAACTGAGGATGGATCAACATTGTCGTTAACAATGGATTGGAAATAAGGAGGCCTCTACAGAATGTTTTATTCCAAAACATGTGTCCTGTTGCACTAAAGTAAAACTGCAAGAAATGTGGCAAAGAAACTAACTTTATGTTCTGAATACAAAGTGTTATGTTTGAGGCAAATCCAACACATTACTGAGTACCGCTTTCATATTTTCAAGCATGGCGGTGACTGCATCATGGGTATGCTTGTCATCGGCAAGGACTTCGGGAGTTTAAAAAAATAAAATAATAATGATTAAAAAGTAACAATACAGCTAAACACAGGCAAAATCCTAAAGAAAAGCCTGGTTCTGTTTTTCAATAGATACTGGGTAACAAATTCACCTTTCCAGCAGGACGATGACCTACAACACAAGGCCAAATATACTCGAGTTGATTACCAAGATGACATTGAATGTTCCTGAGTGGCCTAGTTACAGTTTGGACCTAAATCGGCTTGAAAATCTGTCAACACTTGAAAATGGCTGTCTAGTAATGAATAGCAACGAACTTGAGAGCTTGTGCAAATATTGTACAATCCAGGTGTTCTTTTGAATAAAAAAAAAATCAATTTGTCACCTTTTTTAGGCTTTAGGGTTGTGTAGATTTGAATTAGTTTACAGTACTCCCTTGTGTTGCAAGGGTGGCTTTAGTTGTGATATAAAAAAATGTAATTTAGTCATTCAAACCCCCATACTTAAAAAAAACATCCATTCATACTATATTTTGACTCCAGTGGTGGTGCTTTCTCACCCTTTGTGTGTGTGTGTCACTTATAGGGCAAACGGCATGGGTGAGAAAGTGGGGCAGAGAGGGCGAGTGGAAGGGGTGTGGGGAGAGGGAAGTATGCTGGCTGGCTGGCTGGCTGGCTGGCTGGCTGGCAAATAGTCCTGTTCGGTGACATTCCACTCTCTGTTGACATAGTAATGCATTGTGACGTGGCCTTGTCTGAGAGTGTGGGATAGAGTGAAACCAATGGCGCAAAACCCTGGCCTGCTACTGGGTTGTAACGGCGTAGCCTCCCAATACGTTCACCAAACATTGCCATCCGGGCTTATGTCTCCGATTGGAAAATCCTGTCATTTCTCTAATGGCAAAGTACCACAACACAGTTGATTCATTCATGTTTTGACAAGGAGTCTCCCTTGTAATATTTGCCAGTTAACTTAATATAGATATGTTTACTTTCTGTCCTATTGTACACTATGTACAAAAGTATGTGGACACCCTTTCAAATTAGTGGATTTGTATAAAATCGAGCACAAAGCCATGCAAACTCCATAGATTAACATTGTCAGTAAAATAGCCTTACTGAAGAGATCTGTAATTTTCAACATGGCACTGTCATAGGATGCCACCTTTCCAACAAGTCAGTTCATCAAATTTCTGCCCTGCAAGAGCTACCCCAGTCAACTGTAAGTACTGTTATCGTTAAGTGGAAACGTCTAGGAGCAACAACGGCTCAGCCGCAAAGTGGTAGGCCACACAAGCTCACAGAATGGGAGTGCTGAAGCGCTTAGCGTGCAAAAATCATCTGTCCTCGTTTGCAACACTCACTACTGAGGCTGTTTATAGAAGCAAAGGGGGACCAACTCCATATTGCTACTCATGATTTTGGAATGAGATGGCAGTTAGCCTTACTTACCCCTTCGATCAACTCTATTTAAACCCTCAAACTAAAACCTCCCTACTCATACATTAGATGCCTCAATTCTCCAATTGTACAGCTTCCTCATAATCCGCTTCTTAAACCAATGGAAACTCACGCAGAACATTTAGTATAGAGAGAATGTCTGGAATCCTGAGAATTTTTTGAAAAAGGCTGACTTTGACTTGTTAATCTCACCTAATGCCTAATGGTCAAGGCATGGGCTGTTACTGTGTAAACCAATAGCTAATTACCTCTGGTTATTGATTCATTACCCTCAGGTTACCAATTAATCGGCCCTCACTCAACTGCTGTGGGATAAACTTGAGTAGTTTGGCAGCATCTGTAACCCGAAACTCGCAAGAGAATTTAAGGAAAGAAGAGTGAGGCAGCTTCTGTGTTGAGACCGATGGGTGGGGGGTGTGCACACTGCAGGTGTGCCCATTGCAAACACACTCTGACTGATGGGTCTATGAAGTCTGTGGGAGATGGCTCTGTGGTAGCTGAGAGGAGAAAGGCCCATTCCTAGCATAGCCACTGGTGGCTCATGCTCCAAGGAGTTGGGACAATGGGAGTATCCTGTCCACCCCCCGCTCCCAGCGTTTTTGGGTGAGAGGTTGACATTTAACCCCTGTATTGGTAGGTTATACTGAAGGCTACATGGTTGATGGGCCACATGTAACTGAAACTGTGTCATAAAGCTTGTACAACGGCAATTTAACCATAGCATGATACCTGTCGTAGGCAATAAGCATTCACAACAGTTTATAACAGCCAATGCATACTCCAGTCCAATGTGCTATCTGAAACAATCTACTACTAATCCAAATCATTACATGATTGATACATTGACATCAATTAATTGTCATTAGGGGTTATTGTAAGTGTGCATTGTGTATGTATTATATACACTGAACAAAAATATAAAAGCAACAATTTCTATGATTTTTACTGAGTTAGAAAATCTGAGAAAAATCCATTTACATAAATTCATTAGGCCCTAATCTATGGATTTCACATGACTGGGAATAGAGATGGCTTTAAAAAAAGTTAGGGGCATGGATCAGAAAAACCAGTCGGTATCTGGTGTAACCACCATTTGCCTCATGCAGCGCAACACATCTCCTTCGCATAGAGTTAATCAAGCTGTTGATTGTGGCCTGTGGACTGTTGTCTCACTCCTATTCATTGGCTATGCGAAGTTGCTGGATATTTGAGAGATTGGCTTTTTGTGGATATGGAACATTTCTGGGATCTTTTATTTCAGCTCATAAAACATGGGACGAACACTACATGTTGTGTTTTTATATTTTTGTTCAGTATAAGGTCATGTTCATGTTGAGTACTACTGATTTTCACTTTCCAGGTGAGGTGGAATAATGGTATGTTTATTAGGTTCCCCATTAGCTGTAGCAAAAGCAGCAGCTACTCTTCCTGGGATCCACACAACTTGAAACATTACATAATACAGAACATTAATAGACAAGAACAACTCAAGGCACATGTAGCCTATATATCTATACCAATACAAACACAAACTATCGCGGTCAAATAGGGGAGAGGCGTTATGCCGTGAGGTACAGCTTGGAATCAAACCAGGGCCTGTAGTGACGCCTCTAGCACCGAGATGCAGTGCCTTAAACCACTGTGCCACTCGGCAGGTTATGGTCAATAATATCAAGATGGTGTATAGATACTGAGAAGGAACAATGTAGCTGTGTTTGAATAGTAATACTAACTGTACTTGAGTATGTAGTATGCTTTTAGTTAGTAGAGGTCGACCGATTAATCGGAATGGCCGATTTAAAAAAAAAAAAAAAAAAAGTTTATTTTTTAAATATTTTTTTAAACAAAATTTAAAATTATTATTTTATTATTATTTTTTTTAAATTAGGGCCGATTTCAAGTTTTCATAACAATCGGTAATCTGCATTTTTGGACACCGATTATGGCCGATGACATTGCACTCCACGAGGAGACTGCGTGGCAGGCTGACTGCCTGTTATGAGTGCAGCAAGGAGGTAAGGTGCTAGCTAGCATTAAACTGATTGTTTTTTTTATTCAATAAATATTTTTCTTTTACCCCCTTTCTCCCCAATTTCGTTGTATCCAATAGTAACTACTAACAATCTTGTCTCATCGCTACAACTCCCGTACGGGCTCAGGAGAGACTAAGGTCGAGGGCCATGCGTCCTCCGAAACCCAACCAAGCTTGCACTGCTTCTTAACACAGAGCGCATCCAACCCGGAAGCCAGCCGCACCAATGGGTCAGAGGAAACACTGTGCACCTAGCGACCTAGTCAGCGTGCACTGCGCCCGGCCCGCCACAGGAGTCGCTAGTGCACGATGAGACAAGGATATCCCTACTGGCCAAACCCTCCCTAACCCGGACAATTGTGCGGCAGCTGGCTGCGACAGGGCCTGGGCTCGAACCCAGAGTCTCTGGTGGCACAGTTAGCACTGCGCCACCCAGGAGGCCTAAAACAATCAATCTTAACATGATCATTAGTTAACTACACATGGTTGACGATATTACTAGTTTATCTAGCTTGTCCTGCGTTGCATATAATCGATGCGGTGCCTGTTAATTTGTCATTGAATCACAACCTACTTCACCAAACGGGTGATTTAACAAGCGCATTCACGAAAAAAGCACTGTCGTTGCACCAAAGTGTACCTAACCATAAACATCAATGTTTTTCTTAAAATCAATACACAAGTATATATTTTTAAACCTGCATCTTTAGTTAATATTGCCTGCTAACATGAATTTCTTTTAAGTAGGGAAAATGTCGCTTTTCTTGCGTTCTGTGCAAGCAGAGTCAGGGTATATGCAGCAGTTTAGTCCGCCTGGCTCTTTGCAAGCTGTGTGAACCATTTCTTCCTAACATAACGTAATTAATTTGCCTGAATTTTACATAATTATGACACAACATTGAAGGTTGTGCAATGTAACAGCAATATTTAGACTTATGGATGCCACCCGTTAGATAAAAAGCGTAACGATTCCATATTTCACTGAAAGAATAAACATTTGTTTTCGAAATGATCGTTTCTGGATTTGAGCATATTAATGACCTACGGCTTGTATTTCTGTATCATTAAATTATAACTAAGTCTGATTTGATAGAGCAGTTTGACTGAGTGGTGGTAGGCAGCAGCAGGCTCGTAACTATTCATTCAAACAGCACTTTCATGCATTTGCCAGTGTAACAGTATAGCTTCCGTCCCTCTCCTCGCCCCTACCTTGGCTCGAACCAGGAACCCTCTGCACACATCGACAACAGCCACCCTCGAAGCATCGTTACCCATCGCACCACAAAAGCCGCGGCCCTTGCAGAGCAAGGGGAACAACTACTTCAAGGTCTCAGCGAGTGACGTCGCCGATTGAAATGCTATTAGCGCGCACCACCGCTAACTAGCTAGCCATTTCACATCGGTTACACCAGCAGCTCTTCACTGTGCTTCAAACATTGCGCTGTTTATGACTTCAAGCCTATCAACTCCCGAGATAAGGCTGGAAATACTATAGTGCCTATAAGAACATCCAATAGTCAAAGGTATATGAAATACAAATGGTATAGGGAGAAATGGTCCTATAATAACTGCAACCTAAAACTTCTTAACTGGGAATATTGAAGACTCATGTTAAAAGGAACCACCAGCTTTCATATGTTCTGAGCAAGGAACTTAAATGTTAGCTTTTTTACATGCCACTTTTACTTTCTTTGACACTTTTTTTGTTTTTGCATAAATTGAACATATTGAACATTCATTTAGAGACTAAATAGATTTTTTATTTATGTATTATTATATTAAGTTAAAATAAAAGTTCATTCAGTATTGTTGTAATTGTCTGAAAATCGACCGATTTTTTTTTAAAAATTTATTTATTTTTTATTTTTTATTTTTTAATCGGTATCAGACTTTTTTGGTCCTCCAGTAATCGGTATCCGTGTTGAAAAATCATAATCTGTCGACCTCTAATAGTTAGTATGCCAAAGGTTCCCAGATGTCGTACTAAATTCGCCAAAATATGAAGTATACAAGTAGTGAACACTTTCCGTTCTTTTAAGGCCCATAATGAAATTCTTCAGAGAATGGGCATGGCATCACAACATTTTCAGATTTTAAGTAAATGGCAGAAAATATGCAGCCGAAGTCCGATGAGGGTGGATGAAAATGTATTGCTCAACATTTGTCATAATTAATTAAAGCAATGTGATGACTTTTCAAATAAGTTACGTTTCACGCTATGTTGGCTGACAATTTGTTAGCTATCTTACAAAACGCATAGCATATTATTACAGCAGAATGTACCGGTATGTTAGCTAGCTACCTAACGTTAGTTGGCTACAAATACATCGGATTTGCCAGTATATTAACACACCTGAAGTCGTATATCTAGCTAGTAATTTATGCTACGCACAATCAAGTACCCACTTAGAGGTCTGCGCGGCACTGATTTCTTCATCTCACCCACACCTGCACCTTTTCATAGCTATCTGACTGCTTTTATTTTTCTGTATGCAAGAACTGGTCCCGAAACCAACCTCAGTCCTTCAATGTTATTTCAGACATATGTGATGCAACTCGGAACTCTGGCTTCTATATAGAGCTCTGACTTTCCGACCAAAAGTTCACTGACTTCATGATTTGACGCTGTGTATTTTTCCCAACTTCCCAGTTGATTTCAAAGCACCACATGGTAGCTTATCTGGATTCAGTGCTCTGTGTCGACCACGCCCCCTGACTTTGAGAATCTCAAGCGACGTGCATCAAGCAGACCCATCTTATTAGTGATGGTGAGATGAGACCTTATGTCAGACTAATTTGCAATTGACTGTCAAAGCCCCACATTTGAAAAGTATTTGATGGTGAGTGGAGGAGACAATCAGAAATTTTAGAAAAACATTCTAACAGTGACTGCCATAGACTCAAATAAAAAAAGTTAACATTGGCTGTTAAATTAGGTTGTTTTTTTTCTTCACATTGTTGTGAAATTTCAGATATCAAAATGGGATCGTGGACATAAAACAAAGTTGGAGAGAAAGCGGACACTTTCTCTTGAACTATGTTTTGCGTATAGCCTACCTTTTTTAGGAGGGATTTTCAGATGGAGACAAATATGGGTGATCAACATTTATTTCTAGGCAATGTAGTTAACCTATTTAGAAAGATAACTGTGTGCTTCTCCGCCAATGCATATTATTCTATTTAATGGAGACTACATGCACACCTGATCTCGGACGCAGGGGTAGGCTATGGCTATTGAACTTGAAGCACCAAGAATGATGAGCGTGGACACTTGCACATTCTCTTGAGCTACGTTTTGCATATAGGATATAGCTTATCTTTTTAGGAGCGGACAGCATGAAAAATTCCGACCACGCCACAATGATCGCTATCAGACCCGCAGGCCCTCAAAACCCACTCTCTTCAGTCATTCTCTTTCTCCTCCTCTCTCACGCATTACACCCACACAGAAAGGACCACACCAGCACAAAGAAATGCTCAGTGGTCTAGTGGCATAATTGTCTCAATGAATACTTTACATCCTGTGAGAAAAGCTATTGTAAAAAGGGTATCATGAAGATATGGGATATCTCATACTATACCAGTTGCATCGTACTTTTTGTCCTTATGCAACAGTGGGTCATACACTATGCAAGTATAAAGAAAGGTCTGGTAATTGAAGTAGGAGAAATATGAAGAAGATCCAAGCGGATGTCAATCTGTATAATGGAGGTCATATGCAAACCCCATCAATGGCCGTACTGTGGTGGCAGGCAGCAGTGACTAAGAGGAAACTAAACAGCCCCAGGCAAATTCTAGACTAGTAGAGAAACAGTGAGACACCAGACTGAGATGTGTATTTCTTGTGGACAGTATGTCTTTGTGAGAATGAAAGCGGTGCACTAAGTGGATGATTAACTGTGTGATGCGAGTCAGTTTCAGTGAATGCATTGTGCCAGTAACCTGCTCATTGTCAGGTGTAGAACCTGAAACACAATAGCTTTGATAGAAATGCAGAGACTTGTTAGGATGAAGAGAACAAATATTATTTTGACTTCTGTACAACTGTTCTTTAAAAAATTACTTGTGAAGCTGGCTGTCAACTGCAGTGTGTGTGTGGACTGATTAGAATTTCACCCTCTGCCCAAGTATCCTCTAGGCCACCCAGGAAGTCAAAATGGCCCTCTCCACAGACAGGAAGCCTCCACTTGACTACGGCGTCCAGATCCGCTTCATCAAGGACCTCCATGACACTGGCGGGGGCTACCCCGAGAAGACCAGAGGGGGCAGCGGCGCCATGCCCCCCTCCAACAAGTACGGGGTGGCCGTCCGGGTACAGGGCATCTCCGGCCAGCCCTACGTGGTGCTGAAGGATGGGGAGAAGGGCGACTCGTATGGGGTGCAGCTGAAGACCCAGCAGGCCCAGTCACAGAACCCCAACTTGGGCCTCTCCTCGCCCTACAACAGTCTGCCCCAGAGGAAGGAAGGGGGGGGGATCCAGAACCCTTACACCCCTACTGGACAAACACTCAGCTTTCCGGTCTCTCCAAAGTCCACACCAGAGGGCGAGGGCAGGGAGGACTTTGGGAGTCCTTTCAAGAGACCTCCTGGGGATGGCCAGGCTGGGAGCCAGAGAGAGGGTGAGGGTGGGCCCCGGAGGGAAGGACAGATGAAGGTAAAGGTCAAGGAAGAACCCAGTCCCACAGCAGCAGAACCCTACAGAGTGGATATGAAGGAGAGAGGTTGGGTCAATGGGGAGGAATTTAATGAGGCAGGGCTCAAACCGGTTAGTCCCAGAGGGGCCAGACAGAATGGGGTGGGGCTCGGTGGTTTGCTGGGCAGAAATGGACTTGATTCGTCCATCCCAGAACCCCCTCCTCCAGCGTCGTTCAATGAGGCGATTGTTCCTGCCATCGACAAGACCTCCCTGGCGCCTATCAACAAGCTGATCAGCAAGTTCAACATTGGCACTCCTACTGGACAGAGTAGGGGGCGCTCCGGAACAAGGCTGCGGCTCAAGTTCGATGAACGCAGACGCTCCAGAAGTCTGGATGCTTGCAAAGACGTTCATCGTGAGGTCTCCCCTCCTTCGCCAACTCCCAACACTACCTCCTTGCTCTTCTCCACCTCCTCATCCACGTCATCCACACCTCCGTACAGTAGCCTAGGAATGAGCCCTGTCTCAGTTGCCAAGGCGACAGCCCTCCCTGGCCCCAAAATGAGCTTCATAAAGTCACCTGGGAAGTTAGTCAAGGATACCCCTCCTGCCATCCCACCAAAGAAGACAGTAAGTAACAAGTTTAGTTTTTTTTTGTGTTTGAGCAGTATAATGCATCTGTTCTGACCCTCAATGTCTTTTACCATTGAAGGGGATGCCGGCCCCTCGGAGGAATCCGAGTGTAGAGGTCATCAGTGGAGAGGAACCACAAACCAAACAAGCTGTCTACACCATCCTGAAAGAGGGGTAAAGACATTTACAAACATGTGACCTGGAACGCTGTTGCTTCCGAGTCTCTGCTGTTACATTGTGATAGACGTTACCGTGGTAGTGGTAAAAACCAAGAGATCCTACACTCAAGCTTGAATTGGGCAATGTTTCACTGTAAATTATAATTTATTTTGTTACTCCTGTACCAAAAATGTCCTGTACTCTCAGAAAACAATTGCTCATATCAGTAATGTATAATATAATGTGTGTGTGTATGGGTGGTTTGAATGCTGATTGGCTGATAGCCTTGGTACATCAGACCGTATACCACGGTATGACAACCATTTGTTTTTCCTGCTCTAATTATGTTGGTAAACAGTTTATAGTAGCAATAAGGCTAATATACCTTTGCGTCGTGCCTAAGAACAGCCCTTAGCCGTGGTATGTTGGCCATACCCCCTCGGGCCTTACTGCTTAATTATAATGTTTACCACTTGCATTCATAGGTATCCTTATCTTACTAAAGCTCAACTTCATGTAATTTTCTGCCCTCTGCATTAGGACCAGTGAGAGTGATTTATCCATCAAACGTAAAGGCAACCTAGTCTACGAGATGACCACTGGTGCTAAGGTAAGAATGAAAGTTTTTTTTTTTTAAAGAAAATTATGGCCTCCCGAGTTGTGCAACAGTCTAAGGTATTGAGGCGTCACTACAGACCTGGGTTCGTTCCCAGGTTGTGTCACAGCTGGCTGTGACTGGGAGACCATAAGGCGCTGCACAATTGGGCCTAATGTCATGAGGGTTTGGCTGGCCTGGGATTTCCTTGTCTCATTACGCTCTTGCGACTCCTTGTGGTGGGCTTGGCGCCTACAAGCTGACTTCGGTCGCCAGTTGGCCGGTTTTTCCTCCGACACATTGGTACAGCTGGCTTCCAGGTTAAGCGAACAGTGTGTCAAGAAGCAGTGCAGCTTGGCAGGGTCGTGTTTCGGGGGACGCATTGGCTCTCGACCTTCGCCTCTCCCAAGACCATAAGGGAGTTGCAGCGATGGGACTTTACCTACCAATTAGATAATCACGAAAAAGGGGGGAAAGTGTTTGTACTGCTGTGTGCTTATTCAGCCGAGATTGACCCATTTTAGGGTGCTCATATCAAAGAAAAAGTGTTTTTGTTTATAAATGTATGTGTTTGAGCTTTGTATGTAAGAGTAACAGCTTGAGGATGTGTGTGTTCTCTGTACATATAAGAGGGAGTTTGTATAACCTTTATAGTAATATTCTGTGTCTCCAAGAGCTCCGTTTTGACACCCCAAAAATGTGGAGATTAGATCAAGCTGCTCGCAGGGTATTTAAAATGATACGGTCAGTTTTGGCAACAGTCAGCATTTTTGCACTGTCAAAATTGTATTCTCCTCTGTACAGTTTGTTCCTTTTGTCAGTAGCCTATATTTGTGTGCAGCAGTCTTATTTTCTTTCTTTATGCATATGATATTTACAGAGTGGCTGTGGATCCAAGTTTTTCTGAACCCCTCTTCCTGACAGCTAAAAGTCTATTTTCTACTTCATGCACAGTTTCTGTTCTACTCGTAGAGAACAGGCTAGTCTGGCAAATGGTGCTCGTTTTAATAAAGTTAGATCAAAGCTGAATCAATGTCTGCAAGATCACGAAGCTGGTATTCTACATAACTGAATATAATAGTATAACGTTACTGTAATACAGAACATCACTTCATTTGTGATGAGATTTTTAGGATGATTGTGCAAATGGTAAAATTTCTCACATGTTGCCAAAACTTTGCAGCGCGCACCACTAGAAAAAAAAAGATGCTGAAAAGAAAGCAACAATTTCAACAATTTTACTGAGTTATGGTTCAGATAAGGAAATCAGTCAATTGAAATAAATGCATTAGGCCCTAATAAATGGATTTCACAAGACTGGGAATACAGATATGCGTCTTGGTCAGATACTACTTAGTAGGCCTCAGGATCTCGTCCACGGTATCTCTGTGCATTCAAATTGCACGTCGATAAAATGCAGTTGTGTTCGTTGTCTGTGGCTTATACCTGCCCATACCATAACCCCACCTTCACCATCGGGCACTCTGTTCACAATGTTGACATCAGCAAACGCTAGCAAAAAACAACGCCATACACGTGGTCTGCGGTTGAGAGGCCGGTTGGACGTACTGCCAAACAAAGTTTAAGGCAGAATATGGTAGAGAAATGAACATTCAATTATCTGGTAACATCTCTGGTGGACATTCCTGCAGTCAGCATGCCAATTGCGCGCTCAACTCAACTTGAGAGATATGTGGCAATATGTTGTGTGACAACTGAAAAGAAGAAATGCTCACTAACAGTGATGTAAACAAATTTGGGTGCAATAAGCTTTTTGTGCATATGGAGCATTGCTGGGATCTTTTAGTTCAGCTCATGAAACATGGGACTTTACATGTTGCGTTTATAGTTTTGTTCAGTCTGTTCTTTGATTTGAAACTCAACACAGGTATTTCTACAGGTTAAGGTCCAACGCAGCCATTTTGATCTCAATATGACATTTTCAGGGAACAATTAAGTAGCTTACTGTGATTGTTTAAAATTAAAACTGTTTTTTTTATATATATATATATATATATATGGCTTCTTAGTGAAGAGTTAGAATTGTGGAAGTGGTCCGAGTGGGGAAGGGAAAAATAGATGTTATTGGCAGAGAGGTTTGGAACTCTCTTATTGGTCTATTAACAAATGCACCTTCTAGTGATGTCACCAGGCAGACCAAACTCCATCCCATAGGCTGAAATTTCAGGTGTTTTTTTTCCCCCAACAGCTCTCATATGAAAATAATATTACCATACTTTTCACAATTTCATAGTATTATTCCAACCTCGTAGGGTGGAAATGTATATAAAACACAGACAAATCACGTTTTTGGCTGCACTGGGCCTTTAACACCATCTGCTCTAAACTTTGCACACTGTACATAATTCAAAACAACACTACTTTGAAACAACACTGTATAACTCAAGGTCTAAAATCATATCCCCATGAAACTGATTGAGATCAAGTGGTTGGTATGCAGATGCTGCATGGATATTTCACCTGTAAAACGTATTGTTCATGATTGACAGTGAGAAATGTGAAGGGAGGGTGACCAACATGTTTTGTGTTAAATTAGAGGTAAAGAAACATGCACAGAACTTGATTTGGAATTTAGCTGTAGGGGAAAGGGATACAGGCGTGCAGGACAGGGCGGCTACCTACAGATCCACAGCCTAGGCCTAGTATTAATTCTATGCAGACATTCATTTTATGTGTGCACATGGCAACCTCCAGGTATGACCACTTGTGTATGTATATGAGCTGTCATTTTATCTCATTATATAGCCTTTTGTGTGATTGTAGCTACTAACCATGTAAATCATCTGTGGGGCATCTTGACAAGAGCATCTGAAGAGAAAAGCTGATTTGGATGGGCCCAGTCAGTGTTTTAAGAGCTCTGTCATTGGGATCTATCAATAATTGTGTGGGGCGCAGTGTTATGGTGGTATCCATGGTGATGCTGTGAAGGGTGGCCATCTTAACTCATCACCATAAGTGGTGGCTCTTGAGACATTTTGGCCTGAGGGGGGTGGTAAATGGACTGGCACCGTTATAGGACTGCTCTAATAATGAGATGCCATTTTCTAACACCACTGTTCCCCAAGGCTAGTTCTGGTTCAAGACTTAATATATATTTATATATATATTTATATATATATATAGATACCATTAGTTCATTTTAGTATACTGTAAACGAACTGTATCCTTTCAGTTGAGTGTACTAGCGCTTTGCATGTTTACCGGAAGTTGATGCTGTTGCTATGCAACTTCTTCCAAGCTTGTTACCATAACAAATACAAGCTAGACATCTTAGCAGCTGGACACTGTGCTATCAAACCTCCAAACGAGCTTCAATGCCATACAGCACTCCTTCCGTGGCCTCCAACTGCTCTTAAACGCGAGTAAAACCAAATGCATGCTTTTCAACCGATCGCTGCCTGCACCCGCATGCCCGACTAGCATCACCACCCTGGATGGTTCCGACCTTGAATATGTGGACATCTATAAGTACCTAGGTGTCTGGCTAGACTGCAAACTCTCCTTCCAGACTCACATCAAACATCTCCAATCGAAAATCAAATCAAGAGTCGGCTTTCTATTCCGCAACAAAGCCTCCTTCACTCACGCTGCCAAGCTTACCCTAGTAAAACTGACTATCCTACAGATCCTCGACTTCGGCGATGTCATCTACAAAATGGCTTCCAACACTCTACTCAGCAAACTGGATGCAGTCTATCACAGTGCCATCCGTTTTGTCACTAAAGCACCTTATACCACCCACCACTGCGACTTGTATGCTCTAGTCGGCTGGCCCTCACTACATATTCGTCGCCAGACCCACTGGCTCCAGGTCATCTACAAGTCCATGCTAGGTAAAGCTCCGCCTTATCTCAGTTCACTGGTCACGATGGCAACACCCATCCGTAGCACGCGCTCCAGCAGGTGTATCTCACTGATCATCCCTAAAGCCAACACCTCATTTGGCCGCCTTTCGTTCCAGTACTCTGCTGCCTGTGACTGGAACGAATTGCAAAAATCGCTGAAGTTGGAGACTTTTATCTCCCTCACCAACTTCAAACATCAGCTAACCGATCGCTGCAGCTGTACATAGTCTATAGGTAAATAGCTCACCCTTTTTCACCTACCTCATTCCCATACTGTTTTTATACTGTTTTTATTTATTTACTTTTCTGCTCTTTTGCACACCAATATCTCTACCTGTACATGCCCATCTGATCATTTATCACTCCAGTGTTAATCTGCAAAATTGTATTATTCGCCTACCTCCTCATGCCTTTTGCACACATTGTATATAGACTGCCCATTTTTTTCTACTGTGTTATTGACTTGCTAATTGTTTACTCAATGTGTTGTCTGTTCACACTGCTATGCTTTATCTTGGCCAGGTCGCAGTTGCAAATGAGAACTTGTTCTCAACTAGCCTACCTGGTTAAATAAAGGTGAAATAAAATAAATAAAAAAATAAATAAAATTACGACTTCATTAACAATGTCCATTGAGAAAGCACAACTATACCACTTAGCTCAGCTAAGAATGACATGAATAATCAAGTTAATAAACGTTTGGTAGTTAGTTAGCATCACGTTAATATACTGCCAATTTTCATGTCTTAGTAGCCAACTATCGTTAGGTAGCTCGCTAACATTACAGCAGTTGCTTGTATGTACTGTTATGATATGCCGTTATGATATGCCAACATAACTTATTGAAAAGTCATTACTTTATTACATAGCTTAACATTTGTCATAATTAGTTAAAGTAAGAATTTGTAGCCGCTCTTGTCAGATTTAGGCTGCATATTTTCCAAAATGTTCTTCAAATCTGAAAATCTTATGAAGCCTGCCCATTTTCTGAAGAATTTCATTATGGGCCCTAAATCAATCAATCAATCAATCAAATTTTATTTGTCACATACACATGGTTAGCAGATGTTAATGCGAGTGTAGCGAAATGCTTGTGCTTCTAGTTCCGACAATGCAGTAATAACCAACAAGTAATCTAACTAACAATTCCAAAACTACTGTCTTATTTATACACAAGTGTAAGGGGATAAAGAATATGTACATAAAGATATATGAATGAGTGATGGTACAGAGCGGCATAGGCAAGATACAGTAGATGGTATCGAGTACAGTATATACATATGAGATGAGTATGTAAACAAAGTGGCATAGTTAAAGTGGCTAGTGATACATGTATTACATAAAGATGCAGTAGATGATATAGAGTACAGTATATATTTATACATATGAGATGAATAATGTAGGGTATGTAAACATTATATTAGGTAGCATTGTTTAAAGTGGCTAGTGATATATTTTACATTTCCCATCAATTCCCATTATTAAAGTGGCTGGGGTTGAGTCAGTGTGTTGGCAGCAGCCACTCAATGTTAATGGTGGTTGTTTAACACTCTGATGGCCTTGAGATAGAAGCTGTTTTTCAGTCTCTCGGTCCCTGCTTTGATGCACCTGTACTGACCTCGCCTTCTGGATGATAGCGGGGTGAACAGGCAGTGGCTCGGGTGGTTGTTGTCCTTGATGATCTTTATGGCCTTTCTGTAACATCGGGTGGTGTAGGTGTCCTGGAGGGCAGGTAGTTTGCCCCCGGTGATGCGTTGTGCAGACCTCACTACCCTCTGGAGAGCCTTACGGTTGTGGGCGGAGCAGTTGCCGTATCAGGCGGTGATACAGCCCGCCAGGATGCTCTCGATTGTGCATCTGTAGAAGTTTGAGTGCTTTTGGTGACAAGCCAAATTTCTTCAGCCTCCTGAGGTTGAAGAGGCGCTGCTGCGCCTTCTTCACGATGCTGTCTGTGTGGGTGGACCAATTCAGTTTGTCTGTGATGTGTATGCCGAGGAACTTAACTTGCTACCCTCTCCACTACTGTTCCATCGATGTGGATAGGGGGGTGTTCCCTCTGCTGTTTCCTGAAGTCCACAATCATCTCCTTAGTTTTGTTGATGTTGAGTGTGAGGTTATTTTCCTGACACCACACTCCGAGGGCCCTCACCCCCTCCCTGTAGGCCGTCTCGTCGTTGTTGGTAAGCGAGCCTACCACTGTTATGTCGTCCGCAAACTTGATTGAGTTGGAGGCGTGCGTGGCCACGCAGTCGTGGGTGAACAGGGAGTACAGGAGAGGGCTCAGAACACACCCTTGTGGGGCCCCAGTGTTGATGATCAGCGGGGTGGAGATGTTGCCTACCCTCACCACTTGGGGGCGGCCCGTCAGGAAGTCCAGTACCCAGTTGCACAGGGCGGGGTCGAGACCCAGGGCCTCGAGCTTGATGACGAGCTTGGAGGGTACTATGGTGTTAAATGCCGAGCTGTAGTCAATGAACAGCATTCTCACATAGGTATTCCTCTTGTCCAGATGGGTTAGGGCAGTGTGCAGAGTGGTTGAGATTGCATCGTCTGTGGACCTATTTGGGCGGTAAGCAAATTGGAGTGGGTCTAGGGTGTCAGGTAGGGTGGAGGTGATATGATCCTTGACTAGTCTCAAAGCACTTCATGATGACTTGAAGTGAGTGCTACGGGGCGGCGGTAGTCATTTAGCTCAGTTACCTTAGCTTCCTTGGGAACAGGAACAATGGTGGCCCTCTTGAAGCATGTGGGAACAGCAGACTGGGATAGGGATTGATTGAATATGTCCGTAATCACACCAGCCAGCTGGTCTGCGCATGCTCTGAGGACGTGGTTGGGGATGCCGTCTGGGCCTGCAGCCCTGCGAGGGTTAACACGTTTAAATGTTTTACTCACCTCTGCTGCAGTGAAGGAGAGGCTGCATGTTTTGGTTGCAGGCTCTGTCAGTGGCACTGTATTGTCCTCAAAGCGGGCAAAAAAGTTATTTAGTCTGCCTGGGAGAAAGACATCCTGGTCCGTGACGGGGCTGGTTTTCTTTTTGTAATCCGTGATTGACTGTAGACCCTGCCACATAACTCTTGTGTCTGAGCCGTTGAATTGAGATTATACTTTGTCTCTATACTGACGCTTAGCTTGTTTGATTGCCTTGTGGAGGGAATAGTTACACTGTTTGTATTCGGTCATGTTTCCGGTCACCTTCCCCTGATTTAAAAGCAGTGGTTCGCACTTTGTTTCACGCGAATGCTGCCATCAATCCACGGTTTCTGATTTGGGAATGTTTTAATCATTGCTATGGGAACGACATCTTCAACGCACGTTCTAATGAACTCGCACACCGAATCAGCGTATTCGTCAATGTTGTTGTCTGACTCAATACGAAGCATATCCCAGTCCACGTGATGGAAGCAGTCTTGGAGTGTGGAATCAGATTGGTCGGACCAGCGTTGAACAGACCTCAGCGTGGGAGCTTCTTGTTTTAGTTTCTGTCTGTAGGCAGGGATCAACAAAATGGAGTCGTGGTCAGCTTTTCTGAAAGGAGGGCGGGGCAGAATAGCAGTGATCCAAGGTTTTCAGATTAGCCTTGTTAAAATCCCCAGCTACAATGAATGCAGCCTCAGGATGTATGGATTCCAGTTTGCAAAGAGTCAAATAAAGTTTGTTCAGAGCCATCGATGTGTCTGCTTGGGGGGGAATATATACGGCTGTGATTATAATCGAAGAGAATTCCCTTGGTAGATAGTATTTCCATGCTGTCTACTGCTTGTATACTCTGTATTTTGGTGAATGTAGTACGACATCCGTGAACTTTTGGAATACTAACTATATTGGGGTGGCAGGTAGCCTGGTAGGAGTGTTGGGCAAGTAACCGAAAGGTTGCTGGATCGAATCCCCGAACTGACAAGGTAAAAATCTGTTGTTCTGCCCCTAAGCAAGGCAGTTAACCCACTGTTACCCAAATGCCGATGATGTGGATTTAGTTTTAAGGCAGCCTCCTGCACCTCTCTGATTCAGAGGGGTTGGGTTAAATGCGGAAGACTCACAACAATGCATTCAACTGAGTGTAACTGACTAGGTATCCCCCTCTCCCTTTTTATATCCATACTATGACCAATAAGCATAGTACACAATTTATGTCTTAAATAATGCGGTTAGTATGAGTTTTCGAACACAGTTTAGGTCTAAATACTACACCTATACACTTTATGTACAAAGTATATGGACACCACTTCAAATTAGTGGATTTTGCTATTTAAGCCATACCCCTTGTTGACAGGTGTATAAAATCGAGCACACCATCACGCAATCTAATTTGACAAACATTGTCAGTAGAATGGCCTTACTGAAGAGCTCAGTGGCTTTCAACTTGGTACCTTCATAGGATGCCACCTTTCCAACAAGTCAGTTTGTCAAATTTCTGCCCTGTTAGAGCTGCCCCGGTCAACTGCAAGTGCTGTTATTGTGAAGGGGAAATGTCTAGGAGCAACACTTCGCGGCTCAGCCAAGCTCATAGAACGGGACCGCAGGGTGCTGAAGTGCGTAAAATCGTCTGTCCTCAATTGCAACACTCACTATCGAGTTCCAAACTGCCTCCGGAAGCAACGTCAGCAGAAGAACTGTTCGTCAGGAGCCTCGTTAAATGGGTATTCATGGCCGAGCAGCCGCACGCACACAAGTCTAAGATCAACATCTGAATGCCAAGTGTCGGCTGGAGTGGTGTAAAGCTTGCTGGCATTAGACTCTGGAGCAGTGGAAACGCGTTCTGTGGAGTGGTGAATCAAGTTTCACCAGTCCGACGGACTAACCTGGGTTTGGCGGATGACAGGAGAACGCTACCTGCCCCACTGCAAAGTTTGGAGGATGAATAATAGTCTGGGGTTGTTTCTTCATGGTTTGGGCTAGGCCCCTAAATTCCAGTGAGGGGAAATCTTAATCCTACAGCATACAATAACATTCTAGACGATTCTGTGCTTCCAACCTTGGCAATAGTTTTTGGAAGGCCCTTTCCTGTTTCAGCATGACAATGCCCCGTGCACAAAGCAAGGTCCATACAAAAATGTTTGTTGAGACCGGTGTAGAAGAACTTGACTGGCCTGCACAGATTCCTGACCTCAACTCCATTGTACACCTTTGGGATGATTTGGAACGCCGACTGCGAGCCAGGGCTAATTGCCCAACATTGGTGCACAACCTCACTAATGCTCTTGTGGCTGAATGGAAGCAATCCCCCCTCCCCTTACCCCCGCAGGATTGTTCCAACATCTAGTGGAAGTCTTCCCAGAAGAGTGGAGGCTTTTTCTAGCAGCAAAGGGGGAACCAACTCCATAGTAATGCCCATGATTTTGGAATGAGATGTTCGATGGAGCAGGTCTCCACATACTTTTGATCAAGTAGCGTATCACCATTTCTTAATAGCTTGGATACCATTAGTAATAGTTTAATTCTGCTTAAGCATACAGTATAGGCAGCCAGAGATTTGACAATCCTAGTACAAATATAGTATAACGTGTTCTCTTCACTCTACTAGATATGATTGTTGGTTCAACTCCGTGTTTAAGTGCTCTCTGAACATCAGTGGATTGTTTTGGCTGGCTCTAGGGCAGTGTTAAATGGTATACTGGTATCAGTGAAATAGCAGACATATATAGAGTTTCTCTGCTACCTGTGTGGTGGAACACAAGCTGGTGTGTTGGGTTACTTGAAGCAGGTGGTGTGCGTGCGTGCCTCCTACGGCCAGAAGGAACACCTGTCATCTAATTTGTATGATATTCAGTATTGAATGTACTATTTATTTATAGATTTCCCTCAAGGATATAGCCAGCAGCTAACTGGCCTGTCCATTGGCTAAATTATATTATTTCTACTGTCCAGTTCATAGTCAATTCAACTCTACATTACCCCTCTTTACAAACAGATAAAACCAAAACAAAGTGATTTGCCAGTTGCCTTGAGGAGAGCATAATCTCTGCAGCACAGACCATAATCTATCACTGATAATATGTGAGAGGAAATTGTCAGAGGAATGTTAGTTCCGCAGGGCAAAACTTTACCGTCATCCGTATTGTCACTGAGCAACATCCAGTCTGTTCCAAATGCCAACCTATTCCCTACATGGTACCCTACTGTGGGCCCTGGTCAAGAGTAGTGCACTTTATAGGGTGCTATTTGGGACGCAGAGCCATTATACAGTTTCACGTGACTGTGCCATGCATGAAATGCATAGAAACCATGTTTGATACCATTCCACTTATTCCGCTCCAGCCATTACCACAAGCACGGGCTCACCAATTAAGGTGCCACCAACCTGTGAATGACACCCCCTAGCACTATTTGATGGTGTATATTGTAGATACTGCGCTTTGGCGGTAACGTTGATGCCAATCTGTAATAATTTATTTGTTGCCAACAATGTAGTGTTGAATGCAGGTTTCTATGCATTTCTGATGGGGTAGTGAATTGTAGATTGAAAGGGGGATACCTAGTCAGTATCTGAATCAGGGGTACAGAGGGCTGCCTTAATCGACATCCACGTCTTCGGCGGGAACAGTGGGTTAACTGCCTTGCTCAGAGACAGAACGACAGATTTTTACCTTGTTGGATCAAATCCCCTGAGCTGACAACTGTTACTGGCCTAATGCGCTAACCACTGGGCTACCCGAGTACACCGCTGAATGCTGTACAATATATAGTAGGTGCAGTTGTATGTACATTGACTTGTCTCCTCACAGGTTCCTCCTAAACAAGGGTCTCATGAGAATCTGAAGAAGGAGTTGGAGCAGCGTCTGAATGAGAACCACCAGCTTCAGGAACAACTGGACCGCAACAAAACCGAACTACAGATGGCCCAAGAAGAGTAAGCTAGGCTTCACACACCTATGGCCGGTTTTGCTTGTCACAGATTAGGCCTAGCCCTGGACTAAAATGCACTTTTAAATAGACTAGGTTTAATCTGTGTCTGGAATCTGTGTGCATTTGCAGTGCACGTGTGTTAAGACCCCCAAAAGTCACCGTATGTATTTATTCTACATTTTGTTGTCAGAATATAGACAACCTATGGATTGCACCTTTAAGCAGCCCATTAATCTCCTGCTTCTTTAATTGTTTGGTTGATGGATTGATTGTCTAATTGACTGACATGTTAATGAGTATATTGATTGGGGTATCGATTTCTGTCTTCCCTATCAGGTTGACCCAGCTGCGGATGGCCAGAGAGGGGGCAGAGTCTCGGGTGCGTCAACAGGAAGACCAGCTGGCTGAGCTTCAGGAGGAGCTGAGGGGAATGCCAGAGAACACACCACAAACCGACTCCATGTCACTGCAGACGGTACGGCAAGGATGATTTTTATTTATTTTTTTAATTCAAAATATATATAGATCATTTTTTTTAACCTTTATTTAACTTTCCAGTTAACAACATTCTTATTTACAATGATGGCCTAGAAACAGTGGGTTAACTGCCTTGTTCAGGGGCAGAACGACAGATTTGTACCTTGTCAGCTCGGGGATTCGATCTAGCAACCTTTGGGTTACTGGCCCTTTCGGTTACTAACCATTAGGCTACCTGCCGCCCCAATGATGATGATGTCTTGCATTTATGTTGCACTCTTCAAAGTGCTTTACATTGTTTGGGGGCATTTTATGAACTCCAAGGTGATGAACGGCAGCCATTCAGTACTATTTACACACTCTCTCTCTCTCTCTCTCTCTCTCTCCCTTGCAGGATGTGATGTCGTTGCAGGCGGACCTGGCGGAGGCGGCAATGTTGCGCCAGCGTCAGGAGGAGGTACTGCGTCAGAGGGAGAGAGCGCTGACGGCCCTGAAGGGGGCGCTGAAGGAAGAGGTCGGGAGCCACGACCAGGAGATGGAGGCCCTCAGGGAGCAGTACAGCCAGGACATGGAAACCCTGAGAAGCACCATGGAACAGGTGTCACAGGTGGATACGTTGGTTTGTGTTTGTGTGGAAGTTTCATTCCAAAATGCTATATATCCATTTTCAGAAATCTTGGTAAATTAGCTTTTATTGTTTGAAGCTGTTGAGAGATTAGTTAGTGGAAAAAACTATCTAATCATGGCATGGGGTTTGTTCAATGACAGACATGTATTTGTTTAAAATCTATCACTTGACATATCCACCTCGCTCTCAGAGAAATAAGTAGTACGCTAGTTTTTACACGGTCAAATATAACAAGGAAATTAATGAACTGTACAAAGTATACATTTGTGACATCACTATTTATAAAAAATAATAAAAAATAATAAATATTCAATACAGTAATATGAGATCTGTATGTAAAACATTTACATTTGAAATGTTAGTCATTAGCAGATGTTCTTATCCAGAGCAATAAACATGAAGTGCATTCATCTTAAGATGGCTAGGTGAGACAACCACATATCACTGTGAATATACAGGATACAAACATCACATTCCAGCTAAACAACGGATATATAACGTTTTGCCCCAAAAAAAACGTATGGATAAAAAAAAACTGAAAAGTAATAATTTACACACACATGAAGGTACCCATAAGAAATCATTTCTGATGAAAAAACACATGAGAAATTGGTGGATATAGCGTTTTGGAAATTAACTCTTCATGTGTCAAATGTTCAGTGTTTCGCCATCCAATCCTAATTTACCCCTTCATTAGTTAAATCCGGTATGGTAGTGCTGAAATGGAACAACACAGTATATGCATTGGTTGGAGGTCCCTGAGAAACGGGGACTGGTTTATTTATGTCCGTCCGTCTGTATGTATCAGGGGAGGAAGGCTCATAATAATTGCTGGAACGGAGCAAATGGAATGGCATCACAAACACATGAAACCATGTTTGATGTATTTTATACTATTCCATTGGCTGCTCCAGACATTCCCACGAGCCCGTCCTCCCCGATGAAGGTGCCACCAACATCCTGTGGTATGTGCAGTGCATTCGGAAAGTAGTCGGACCCCTTGACCTTTTTCCCAAACAAACTGAAACTGAATTTAAATTTTTTTAAATCCTCATCAATCTACACAGAATGACCCATAATGACATTTTTCAAATGTATTACAAATAAAAAAACGAAACCTTACTTGCATAAGTATTCAGACCTTTTGCTGTGAAACTTAAATTGAGCTCAGGCGCATCCTGATTCCATTGACAATCCTTGAGGTGTTTATTCAACTTGGAGTTCACCTGTGGTTAATTCAATTGCTTGGACATGATTTGGAAAGAGACTGTCAGAGCAAAAACCAAGCCATGAGGTCGAAGAAATTGTTCGTAGAGCTCCGAGAGAGTATTTAAAACAGTTTAATCCATTTTAGGCTGTAACGTAAAAACATGTGGAAAAGGTCAAGGGGTCTGAATGCTTTCCGAATGCACTGTATGTACAGTGGAAGTCAGAAGGATGAGGCTTGCAAGCTGAAGAACACCATCCCAACCGTGAAGCATGGGGGTGGCAGCATCATGTTGTGGGGTTGCTTTGCTGCAGGAGGGACTGGTGCACTTCACAAAATAGATAGCATCTTGAGGGAGGAAAATTGTGGATATATTGAAGCAACATCTCAAGACATCAAATGGGTCTTTCCAAATGTACAATGACCCCAAGCATACTTCCAAAGTTGTGGCAAAATGGCTTAAAGACAACAAATTAAAGGTATTGGAGTGGCCATCACAAAGCCCTGACTTCAATCCAATAGAAAATATGTGGGCAGAACGGAAAGCGTGTGCGAGCAAGGCCTACAAACCTAATTCAGTTACACCAGCTCTGTCAGGAGGAATGGGCCAAAATTCATCCAACTTATTGTGGGAAGCTTGTTGAAGTCTACCCAAAACATTTGACCCAAGTTAAACAATTTATAGGCAATGCTACCAAATACTAATTGAGTGTTATGTAATATTCTGACCCACTGGGAATGTGATAAAATAAATAAAAGCTGAAATAAGTCATTCTCTCTACTATTATTCTGACATTTCACATTCTTAAAATAAAGTGGTGATCGTAACTGACCAAAGAACGGGAATTTTGACTAGGATTAAATGTCAGAGGTTGTGGGAAACTGAGTTTAAATGTATTTGGATAAGGTGTATGTAAACTTCTGACTTCAGCTGCATGTATGTGTACCATATGTCTGATCTCTCCCTGCTATGTGTTAGTCCCAGCAGCAGATTGAGGAGGAGAGGCAGAGGGTGAATGATGCCATGCTCTGCCTGGAGGAGGAGCTAGAGAGCTGCAGGGACCAGGGAGGCCAGTGGAGGAAGCAGCTGGAAACCACCACAGAGGAGCTTCACAGCAACAAGCAGGAGTGAGTGCCTCAATATATTTATTTAATTGGCTGTAGTATATCAATGGTGCGTAATACACGTCTCTACACCTACGAAGTCGTCTTCATATTAGCTTTAAACTAGTAGTCTTTGTCAGGTCAGTTTTCTATTGTCTTGACCTATGATCCAAAATACCAGATAGATTGTGGCACCTTATCAGTGGCAGCCCCTTACCTGGTATTCTAAGGCAGTGTTTACCAACCCTGGTCCTCAAATACCCCCAACATTACGTAGTTTCATTGTAGCCCTTGACAAACACACCTCATTGAACTCATTGAGAACTTCATGATTAGTTGAGAAGTTGAATCACGTGTGCTTGTCCAGAGTTACAATACAAATGTGTAATGTTGGGGGTACTTGAGGACCAGGGTTGGGAAACACTGTTCTAAGGCAAACTTACACATATGATTGCTAAAGAGTACTGATTTTGGTGGTGCCTGCCCTGTCCTCCCTAAATGACTACCATGTCTGTAGCCAGGAAGTGCTTAGAAAGGCTGGTCATGGCTCACATCAACACCATTATCCCAGAAACCCTAAACCCACTCCAATTTGCATACCGTCCCAACAGAGCCACAGATGATACAATCTCTATTGCACTCCACACTGCACTTTCACACCTGGACAAAAGGAACACCTATGTGAGAATGCAATTCATTGACTACAGCTCAGCGGGCCCTCAACACCATTGTGCCCTCAAAGCTCAACACCATTGTGCCCTCAAAGCTCATCACTAAGCTAAGGACCCTGGGACTAAACACCTGCTACTGGATCTTGGACTTCCTGACAGGCTGCCCCCAGGTGGTAAGGGTACGTAACAACACATCCGCCACACAGATCCTTATCACGGGGGCTCCTCGGGTGCGTGCTCAGCCCCCTCCTCTACTCCCTGTTCACTCATGACTGCACGGCCAGGCACGACTCTAACACCATCATTAAGTTTGCTGATGACACAACAGTGGTAGGTTTGATCACCTACAACGATGAGACTGCATATGAGGAAGTCAAAGACCTGGCCGTGTAGTGCCAGGACAACAACCTCTCCTTCAACGTGATTAATACAAAGGAGAGGATTGTGGACTACAGGGAAAAAAGGGACCGAGCACGCCCCATTCTCATCGACGGGGCTGCAGTTGAAGCAGGTTGAGAGCTTCATGTTCCTTGGTGTCCACATCCCCAACAAACTAACATGGTCCGAGCACACCAAGGCACCAAGGTGAAGAGGGCACGACAACACCTGTTCCCCCTCAGGAGACTAAAAAGATTTGGCATGGGTCCTCAGATCCTCAAAAGGTTCTGCAGCTGCACCATCGAGAGCATCCTGACGGATTGCATCACTGCCTGGTATGGCAAATGCTCGGCCTCAGACCGCAAGGCACTACAGAGGGTAGTGCATACAGCCCAGTACATCACTGGGGCCAAGCTTCCTGCCATCCAGGACCTCTATGCCAGGCGGTGTCAGAGGAAGGCCCTAAAAATGGTCAGACTCCAGCCACCCTAGTCATAGACTTTTCTCTCCACTACCGCACTGCAAGTGGTACCAGAGGGCAAGTCCAGGTCCAAGAGGCTTCTAAACAGCTTCTACCCCCAAGCCATAAGACTACTGAACATCTAATCAAATGGCTACCCAGACTACTTGCATATTGCCCCCCCCCTCCCCCCTTAGTAACTCTACCCACGTATATATTACCTCGACTAACCGGTGCCCCCGCACATTGACTCTGTACCAGTACCCCCTGTATATAGCCTCGCTATTGTTATTTTACTGCTGCTCTTTAATGATTTGTTTTTCTTAATTGCATTGCTGGTTAAGGCCTTGTAAACATTTCACTGTAAGGTGAATACCTTTTTTGTATTCGGTGCATGTGACAAATAAAATTTGATTTGAAAGTATCTTTTCAGCTTGCGCTAGTCTGCTGCACCTGCTCCAAAACACCTGTAATAGACTCAAATGAATCTCAAGCTATTTTTATTAATCAAGCCATCTTGACAAATCATATCAACTATGTTAGAAACAGACATATGATCTAAACTATTGAAGTGAACGATGATACAATTTGTATTGAGATTTGTTCAGATTCCTAGAAGGCAACAGGTTTGTGACGGTGTGAAGATTCAAAGTGTTCATTGTTTGTTGTGCATTTGCTGTTGTGTTCACATGGTTATCGTACATGCTCTGTGTTTGTGTAGGCTCATGAGAGCACGTTTGGAGAAGGAAGAGTTTGAGGGGGAGCTGAAGGAGCTTCAGGATTCACTGATGTCCATGAAGAAGCAGATGCCCGGCTTTGACGAGGCAGACTCTTATGCAGAGGTAAGCTTCTTCATGGTCACAAAGTCACAGATCAAGCATACACACATTCTTACACACAGTGCCTTCCCGAAAGTATTCACACCCCGCTTGACTTTTTCCACGTTTTGTTGTGTTGCCACTGGAATTTAAAATGGATTCAATTTAGATTTTTTTTGTTTGTTATTGGCCTACACACCCTACCCCATAATGTCAAAGTAGAATGCTTTTTATAGCAAGCCTAAATAAGTTCAGGAGTAAAAAAATGGCTTACGGCACATAATGACTTTTTTGGCAATCTGTGTGGTAGATGAGTAAAACTAAAAACAGCAGACATTGAATACAACTTTGACCATGGGGAAGTTATTAATTACACTTTGAATGGTGTATGAATACACCCAGGCACTACAAAGATACAGGTGTCCTTCCTAACTCCGTTGCCGTAGAGGAAGGAAACCACTCGGGGATTTCACCATGAGGCCAATGGTGACTTTAAAAGTTAGAGTTTAATGGCTGTGATGGGAGGAAATTTGAGGATGGATCAAGAACATTGTAGTTACTCCACTATAATAACCTAATTGACAGTGAAAATATGTTTTTATTTTTTTAAATGACAAAACATGCGTCCTGTTTGCAACAAGGCACTACTACAGTTGCAATGCAAATACATTTTTGTCCTAAATACAAAGTGTTATGTTTGGTGCAAATACAACACATTACTGAGTACCACTCTCCATATTTTCAAGCATAGTGGTGGCTGTATTATGTTATGGATATGCTTGTAATCGTAATGGACTGGAGTTTCAGGATTAAACATTTACTGAATGGAGCTAAGCACAGGCAAAATCCTAGAGGAAAACCTGGTTCAGTCTGCTTCCCATAAGACATTGGGAGATTAATTCACCTTTCAGCAGGACAATAACCTGAAACACAAGGACAAATCTACACTGGAGTTGCTTACCAAGAACAAAGTGAATGTTCCTGAGTGGGCAAGTTAAAAAAAAATGTGACTTAATGGTTGTCTAGCAATGATCAACATCGAATTTGACCTCGCTTGAAGACTTTTGAAAGGAATAATAGGCAAATGTTGCACAATCCAGGTGTGTAAAGCTCTTCGAGACTTACCCAGAAATTGCTACCAAAGGTGCTAATAAAAAGTATTTACTCTAGGGTGTGAATACATATGTAAAATACATTTCTGTATTTCAGTTTCCATACATTTGCTGAAATGTTTAACATGTTTTAATTTTGTCACTATGTGGTATTGTGTGTAGATGGGTGAGAAACATGGATTAAATGGATTATATATATATTTAATCCAATTTGAATTCAGGCTTTAACACAACAAAATGTGGATTAAGTCGAGGGGTATGAATACTTTCTGAAGGCACTTTACACAATTAATACACCCACATTCTAACTCATTCTCTCCCACACACTCACACACAAGGCAGTTTCACACATCCTGTTCCTCATCCTCTTTATTCATCTTGGTCACGATATGCTTTTTCCAAGGATCTTCAGCGTTGTAATGATGATATCAAGCAGGCTCGCACGGAGGTCGACAGACAAAAGGTTGAGCTAAATGAGAAGGAGGCGGAGCTTCAAGCCCTGAGGAGGGCTAGCCAAGTACGGGAGTCTGAATTGAGGTCAGAAAATGACCGACTGAAGAACCAATTACGGCAGGGGAAAGATGAGCTCGAAATGGCACTTGAGAAGGCAAAGCAGGTGAGGTGACGTCAGCTTGATTACAACTAAACTTTGACTGAGTGTGGGATGGATCATGAATGTGAGGTTGAACTCTTTTTACCTCTCTCTCACGGTCTCTAGTCGTCAGGTGGGTCCTCACCATTGGATCAGGGGAGTCTGGAGCTTCAGGAAGCCAACACAAGACTGAGAGAGAGACTGACTCTCATGGTAAAATACACTTACCAAAACCGCAGCATGTGTATATAGCTATGGAAAAACACACAGGAGTAACACTCGGCAAACATAAGCTACACCTCTAGGCACAAATGCAAGTGTGAGACTTTTATATCTTAGAAAAGGACACATAATTACTACACAGTAAGGCATGGATTCATAAACTCTCTGATCTGTTATTACGTTAAGATATACCTAAATACACACACCCATTTATTTAGGAGTATTTTTCTGTTCCACAGACGAGGCTTCACTCCAGCGTGCCCCAGAGCTCGGAGGCTGAGCAGGCACTGGAAGATGAGAACCGCTCCCTGAGGTCCCAACTGGAGGAAGCCAGGCGAGGAGCCTCCCGTCTGGGCAAGGACAGGGATGAGTTGGGCCAACGGCTGGAGGAGAGAGATCTGGAGAGAGATGCGCTGCGCAAGGGCAAGAGTGACCTGGAGGAGCAGAAGAGACTGTTAGACCGGGCCCTGGAGAAGATTAGCAAGGAGGTGCGGCATTGCGTGTGTGTGCGCGCATCTGCTTTTTTATGCATTTATTTTCTATTGCCCTGGTATGGATTTTGGGTTGCTTTAAAACTGAATTGACAAAGATCACCCTATCCTTCTTACCCATCCATGCCCTTTCCACCCACCCTTTCTCTACCCGTCAGATGGAGGTGATGCTGGGGGACTCCCGTCAGTCGGTGCAGGCCCTGCAGAGCCAGATGGATGAATACAGGGAGCGCTCCAGGAGAGACCTACAGGATGCCCAGCGGCAGGGCAAAGATCGACTGGCTGAACTGCAGAGGGCCCAGGCCAACTTGAAAACACTGCAGGAAGAGGTGAGAGCGAGAGAGAGGGAGAGAGAAAGGAAAGACTGGCTGGACTGCAGAGGGCCCAGGCCAACTTGAAGACACTGGTGAGAGAGGGAGAGAGCGAGGGGGAGGAAGAGACAGAGTAGGAAGAGGGAAAGGACAGATTGGCTGAACTGCAGAGGCCCCAGGCCAACCTAAAGACACTTCAGGATGAGGGAGAGCAGAGCAAAGGAAAGGACAGGAAGATGGTGTTCAGGTACAGAGAAAGGAGTAAACAGTGGAGAGTTTGCAGGTATATTTTATAGAGAAAGGAGAATAAAAGGATTTGAGGGAAGAGAAGAAAGAAAATATAAAGATACGGTATGAAGGGAGTTAGTTGATGAGACAAACCTGAGGTGATCCGTACGTGGCTTATCAATATATTGGGAATATTATGTCCCCTTTCCAAATGTTGAACCACTGACTCCATCCCCGTTCCGTGGTCCAGGTTTCTCGTTTGAAGAAAGAGCTGCTGGTGTGTGGAGAGGAGAGGGACAGCGCCCAGCTGGAGAGAGACCTGCTCAGCAGCCGCCTCAAACATCTGGAAAGCGAACTGGATTCTGAGAGGAGCTCTCAGACGGACCGCAACAGGGAACTCAGAGGCCTGGAGGTGAGGGGTCAAAGGTCATTACCTTTAAATGTCAGATTTTGGGGTGAATTATAGGTGTGGAAATACTGTATGTCTGAGAAATGGAGGTTAGAGGTCAAGGGTTCTTCTGAGAGCTTTGGGAATTGTATGTGAAAGACTTCTAGCCTTGGACTATCAGCATGGAGTATATGATGTTGGGAAGGGGAGGAGAGCTTGAAAGGACATGGTCAAACTAATTTGTTTACAACTTGGATGTGTGTCAGGACAAAGTGAAGACGATGGAAATTGAATTGGATGAGGAGAAGAGCAGCGTGGAGCTTCTCAATGATCGTGTTGCACGCAGTCGAGAACAGGTACTGTACTTCAATACACACACACACACACATACTTGAATACACACAAGCAGGTACTGATTTCCGTACAGACTAAGTCACTCAGAATGTTTGCTTATTCTCTTTCTTCCATTCTCTCAGATTGACCAGCTGCGTGGAGACCTGATGAAGGAGCGCTCAACCGTACACGACCTGGAGATGGACAAGAGTGTCCTAGAGAGACAGGTATAGATTTCACTTTTCATATCCAACATTTTATGTAACAGAAAATGCCTAATTCTAAGTTTCATCACCCTCAAAAACATTTTTGCTCAAACACATCTTGATATGCCATCCTCAGGTGAAGGAGTTGAGGTCCCGTGTGGCAGACATGGAGACACAGTTCCGTCCCTCCACTGGAATGACTTTGTTAGAGGGTAAAGTGCAGGAGCTGGAGGAGAGGCTACACAGTGAAGAGAGGTGTGTACATGCTATACTTAGCCATGATGTGTAACTGCTCAAGTACTATGGATACTACATTGAAGTACTAACATGACACGTACCATTTTAACTAGCAGTCGTCCTGGCTTTGTGGATACTATAGTTGATCTGAATAGAATGAATATTGTGTGTAATGATATGTTTCTGTGTTCAGAGAGAAGCTGAGTATCCAGGCCTCCCAGAGGAGAGTAGAGAGAAAGCTGAAGGAAATAATCGTCACTCTGGACCAGGAGAGGAACCAGCACGCTGAGCAACGAGACCAGGTACATGTTAATGGATACTGGTGGTACAGTGGCTTCAGGTGGTAGATGCAGGTGCTCACATTCACCTTCCTTTGGTTTTGGTATTCTTTGTGGTTATTTTTACTTTTAACTGAACTGTAAACAAAGGGTTATATACTTTTCTGGGGCTTACACTTTCCTACTCTTCCTGCTGTATACATCAGATATTTGTGACAATCCACTTCATGCACAACGGTTTGAGAGGAACCAGCATGCTGAGCAACTAGAACAGGTACATGTTAATGGATACTGTTGGTCCTCTGTAGCTCAGTTGGCAGAGTATGGCGGTTGCAATGCCGGGATAGTGGGTTCGATTCCCGGGACCACCATTATGACTAAGTCGCTTTGGATAAAAGTGTCTGCTAAATGGCATTTATTTTTATTATTATTCCATACATTGTTGAATACTAGTTTTTGCTTGGCTTGAAGGGCATTCTTGAACGTTCATTATTTCCCTATAACACACGGTAGAATTCAATGGCTATAGTTCTTACATGTTCTACTGTATGTTTGAGTTGCTTTTGAAAGCTAGCGCGTCATGGAGCACACCTTCCATGTTCATTGATTTCCAGGGAACGCATAGCCCCTCATTGATTATCACTTAGTACATTCACGTCTATGTACATACAGTATGTATACTATAACATGAAAATGAATGTAATGACAGAGAACTAGGTGGTTTTTGGTGGAGATTCCTATTGTCTCCTCACTCTACAACTACATACCATGAATACTTCAAGTCAAGCAAGCACACGTTTTCTTCAGGACGTTGTCTTTTCTATGCATTTAATATAGTGGACTTGCTGTGTCCTGCTGACCGTGCACCTTTCCTTGGTCCCTTGTGCTGTGTGACCGTATCCTAAACTCTAGGTGCTACAGTATCCTAACCACCTGTCCACCTCTGTCCCCAGCTGTCCCTGCGTGTGAAGGCCCTGAAGCGTCAGCTGGACGAGAGCGAAGGCGAGGTGGAACGACTAGAGGGGGTCCGCAGGAAGGCTCTTAGGGACCTGGAGGAGCAGCAGGAGCTGCAGGAAGCACTGCAGGCCAAAGTCACAGCACTGGAGTCTGAGAAGTGAGTTCCCTGATATATATATATATATATATATATCTCACACAAACAAATTCCTTAGTATCTGCAGGCAAAAGCCACAGCACTGGAGAGTGAGCTAAAGTGAGTTCCCTCTCTGACATATCTATCTACAGTACATACTAGCAGTATACACCAAATGTATTCTCTAGTATCCCATACCCTCTGTATGACTGTTCTGTACAGCGTTGCATCTTGTCATACCAGTTATTATACCAGTTATGCCAGATATGATTGTTTTATAATCCACACTCCTGTACAGACACCTTCACCAGTGTTGTCAAACCCCTCGGGGGCCAGCAGGTGGTGCTTCAATGTCACTCAGCCCGCTGCTCAAACCTGCTCAAATTGAGAAATGCCTATTTCTTGTTTTAGTCCTCTTTTGAAATGCATTAGACATTGGAATGGTTCAGGGAACAACAAAAAATACTCAAATCCCAGTACATTCAGTAGGAACTGTGTCCCTTTTTAGTAACAACTACAGTCAATGACAACCGTGTCTTGTTCACTCTCTCAGGCGGAAGGTGTATCAAACGCGTCGACCTGTCCTGGGAGCCTCCAACCTCAGTTCTGAGGACGAGGACGGTTTTTACGACAACAGCATCGCCTCCATCCTCACTGAGGGACAATTACATACCACCAACTGCTAGGGAGAGATTTTTTCATATATTAAATTAATAGATTCAAATATAACTGGTTATAGAGGGAGGTACTCAGGACTCTACATGAAGTAGCTAACATGCCAAGCACTACGAAATTGACTTGCAGTTATTTTTCTGGTTTTATGAGAACTAGATTGCTGTGTCAGAGGTTGGTTGCCAGTACAATCAACTGTCATCCTGGCACCATAATTTCCTTTTCTTTTGTCAGTTAAAATATGAGCTATTTTGTAGATTGACTAAGCCAAGGGCCCAAAGAACTCTGGTCAAAAGTAGTGCACTGTATAGGGAATAGGGTGCCATTTGGGACACACACATGAACTTGGAATCACAGGGTTTTGCTGTGCCTCAACTTGACTTTGATGTTTTATAAGAATACTTACTTGAGTGTTTTACAGCACCTTTACACTGACTTGTGGTGGGATATTAACACAGCAGAAAAAGTTTCAATGCAGTACGTAGTTTAAATTCTTGGCAAGCCTTTTCACATGCACATGCGTGTTCACACGCAATCTCTCTTCTGATACTTTTTTATTTTATTTAACTAGGAAAGTGCGTTAAGAACAAAGTCTTACTTACAATGACGGCCTACCAAATGGCAAAAGGCCTCCTGTGGAGTCGGTGGCTGGGATTGAAAATAAAATAAAAAATCTAGGACAAAACACGCATGAATAGAGAGACAACACAGAGCGACCAAAGAGATACATGCTACTCTCAAACCAAAAGGTGGCAAACATATTGGTCACTTATGACAGTTGAGTTATTTTCGGTACAATGTTGTTGTATTTACATGGGCATGTTAAGCTGTACTTTATCGTACAGTGGCTTCAAGTGGTCGATGCAGGTGCTCACATTCACCTTCCTTTGGTTTTGGTATTCTTTGTGGTTATTTTGACTTTTGACTGTACTGTGAGGGCTGTGTACTTTTCTGGGGCTTACACTTTCCTACTCTTCCTGCTGTATACATCAGATATTTATGACAATCCGCTACATGCACAATGGTTTGAATCGTGGGTGAATCCCACTCCATCTCTATTCTTTCCATTACCTCTCACCCTTCTTTAATAGCCTTTCTCTATCCTGTTCCTTATTTTATGTTTAAGTATTTATCTCGTTGGTCTGTGCAAATGTTTTCACTCGAATGCCTTAAAATTATTTCTGTAATTGTAGTGGTTATTTATTAATACTGATGCTGTAGTTGCTACTATTGTCGTTTGTACCGTTTGTATGTTTCCTTCAGATGCAGCTACAAGTTATTTCAAGAGTAACTTGTCAGTGCTTGAATCTGCTTTCCTACCAACAGAGTAATCATATGATTGGAAGTGCAATAGTACATTTCTTCTCATTATGCCTGCCTTTTAATGAATGTACAATGAACTTTTCTCCCTTAAGTACATTTGCTGAGATTTTTACTTTGAATGTGGTAGTTCTCAGTTGTCTTTCTGGGGCAACTTTGCCCAGGTTATGAAGTTTTTACTGTTTATTGTAACATTTGATGTGGTAGAAATCTGCTTGTGTTTTACCAGTATTTTGACACTTTGGTATTTCAAATAAATGTTGGACTTTGTGTGGATGTGATCATAAGTTATTTGTCCATAAAGTGTAATTAATTTAATAGAGATGGCTGCACTGCTACACCAAGATAGCCGCGAGCCAGGCACATCTCCCGGCTAGCAAACGAAAATTACTACAACCGCAATACCTCTTTCGTCAAATGGCCTGGACCCTTTTGTCAACACGAGGCTCCGCTGTTCCACCATGACTGGTCTGCAGACGTAATGACATCCGCTGTGCCTCCAACCGGTCATTGCCGGACATCGGAGCAGGCGCTTCTACTAGCCTCAGCCTGCTAACTTTAAACGCTGCGTCTCCCGCTTGCTAAGTAGTAACGAATACCCAGCGGCTTCCCTGTTTCATCTATTGCTGTTCTCTGGACCCTATGATCACTTTGCTACATAGCTGATGCCTGCTGGACTGTTCATTGATCACAGTACTCTATTTTGTTAATTCTTTGTTTATCTGTTGGCCCCAGCCTCGAACTCGGTCCCTGTGTGTAGTTAACTGACCCTCTCTGCCCATTCATCGTCATTTTTATCTGTTGTCTTAGCTGTTGTCTTAGCTAGCTCTCCCAATCAACACCTGTGATTGCTTTATGCCTCGCTTTGTCTCTCAAATGTCAATATGTCTTGTATATTCTCATTTAGGATGGTTATCATTGTTTTAGTTTAGTCCCCAGGCACCATCATTTGTTGACTTCTGTGATCAAAAAAGCCTTGGTTTCATGCATGTCAACATCAGAAGCCTCCTTCCTAAATTAGTTTTACTCACTGCTTTAGCACACTCAGCCAACCCTGATGTCCTTGCCATGTCTGAATCCTGGCTTTGGAAGGCCACCAAAGATTGAGATTTCCATCCCCAACTATAACATTTTCCATCAAGATAGAACTGCCAAACAGGGAGGAGTTGCAATCTACTGCAGAGATGGCTTGCAAAGTTGTCATACTTTCCAGATCTATGCCCAAACAGTTCGAGCTACTAATTTAAAAAATTACTCTCTCCAGAAATAAGTCTCACTGTTGCCGCCTGTTAGACCCCCCAGCTCCCAGCTGTGCCCTGGACACCATAGATGAGGGGCAATCAATTCACATATCTTCAGTTTGTTCTGTTAGGTGACCAAAACTGGGATATGCTTAGCACCCCGGCCGTCCTACAATCTAAGATAGGTGCCCTCAATTTCACACAAATTATCAAGGAACCCACCAGGTCCAGCCCTAAACCCATAAACATGGGCACCCTCAGATATTATCCTGGCCATCTTGCCCTCCAAATACCTCTGCTGTTTTCAATCAGGATCTCAGTGATCATTTCCTGCATCCACTATGGGTCCGCGGTCAAATGATCACCCCTCATCACTGTCGAACACTCCCTAAAACACTTCTGCGCGCAGGCCTTTCTAATCGACTTTCTAATCCTGGAAAAATATTGACCTCATCCCGTCAGTAGAGGATGCCTGGTTGTTCTTTAAAAGTCATTTCCTCACCATCTTAAATAAGCATGCCCCTTTCAAAAAATGTAGAACCAGGAACAGATATAGCCCTTGGTTCACTCCAGACCTGACTGCCCTCGACCAGCACAAAAACATCCTGTGGTGGACTGCAATAGCATTGAATTAGCCCCCGCAATGTGAAACTGTTCAGGGAAGTCAGGAACCAATACACGCAGTCAGTCAGGAAAGCAAAGGCTAGCTTTTTCAAACAGAAATTTGCATCCTGTAGCTATAACTCCAAAACGTTTTTGAACACAAGTCCTTGACGAACAAGAGCCGCTCCTGCCAGCTGCCCACTGCACTGAGGCTAGGTAACACTGTCACCACCGATAATTCCACGATAATCAAGAATTTCAATAAGCATTTCTCTACGGCTGGTCATGCTTTCCTCCTGGCTACCCCAACCCCGGCCAACAGCTCTGCAACCCCTATTTGGTCTCTGTCTCTCTCTCTCTCTCTCTCTCTGTCTCTCTCTCTCTCTCTGTCTCTCTCTCTCTCTCTGTCTCTCTCTCTCTCTCTCTCTGTCTCTGTGTCTGTGTCTCTCTCTCTCTCTCTCTGTCTCTCTGTCTCTCTCTCTCTGTCTCTCTGTCTCTCTGTCTCTGTCTCTGTCTGTCTGTCTGTCTGTGTCTCTCTCTCTCTCTCTGTCTGTCTCTCTGTGTCTCTAGGAGTTGATTCCTCTCATCCTGTGTACGGCCTGTCTCCACCCGGAGCCTAAAGAGAGAGACCAGCTCCTTCACATCCTCTTCAACCTCATCAAGAGACCTGACGATGAACAGAGGTGTCGGTTTTTATACATAGATGTTATCTCTGTGTTTCTAGACTGATGATCTTGATGGTGTGTCTTTATTAACTACAGGTTGTGTCTGTGTTAAGGAATACCTAGGATAGGATAAAGTAATCCTTCTCACCCCCCTTAAAAGATTTAGATGCACTATTGTAAAGTGGCTGTTCCACTGGATGTCATAAGGTGAATGCACCAATTTGTAAGTCGCTCTGGATAAGAGCGTCTGCTAAATGACTTAAATGTAAATGTATTTCCCAAGCCTCCCCAGCTTCTCCTTCACCCAAATCCAGATAGCAGATGTTCTGAAAGAGCTGCAAAACCTGGACCTGTACAAATCAGCTGGGCTAGACAATCTGGACCCTCTCTTTCTAGATCCCTAAAGATTGGAAAGGTGTCGCGGTCATACCCCCCCTTCAAAGGGGGTGACGCACTAGACCAAAACTGTTATAGACCTATATCGTGCCCTGCCTTTTCTGAAGTCTTTGAAAGCCAAGTTAATAAACAGATTACTGACCATTTCGAATCCCACCGTACCTTCTCCCCTGTGCAATCCGGTTTCCGAGCTGGTCATGGGTTCAAATCAAATCAAATTTTATTTGTCACATACACATGGTTAGCAGATGTTAGTGCGAGTGTAGCGAAATGCTTGTGCTTCTAGTTCCGACAATGTAGTAATAACCAACAAGTAATCTAACTAACAATTCCAAAACTACTACCTTATAGACACAAGTGTAAGGGGATAAAGAATATGTACATAAAGATATATGAATGAGTGATGGTACAGAGTGGCATAGGCAAGATACAGTAGATGGTATCGAGTACAGTATATACATATGAGGTGAGTATGTAAACAAAGTGGCAAAGATGCAGTACATGATATAGAGTACAGTATATACGTATACATATGAGATGAATAATGTAGGGAACATTATATTAGGTAGCATTGTTTAAAGTGGCTAGTGATATATTTGATATCATTTCCCATTATTAAAGTGGCTGGAGTTGAGTCAGTGTGTTGGCAGCAGCCACTCAATGTTAGTGGTGGCTGTTTAACAGTCTGGCCTTGAGATAGAAGCTGTTTTTCAGTCTCTCGGTCCCAGCTTTGATGCACCTGTACTGACCTCGCCTTCTGGATGATAGCGGGGTGAACAGGCAGTGGCTCGGGTGGTTGTTGTCCTTGATGATCTTTATGGCCTTCCTGTGACATCGGGTGGTGTAGGTGTCCTGGAGGGCAGGTAGTTTGCCCCCGGTGATGCGTTGTGCAGACCTCACTACCCTCTGGAGAGCCTTACGGTTGTGGGCGGAGCAGTTGCCGTACCAGGCGGTGATACAGCCCGACAGGATGCTCTCGATTGTGCATCTGTAGAAGTTTGTGAGTGCTTTTGGTGATAAGCCGAATTTCTTCAGCCTCCTGAGGTTGAAGAGGCGCTGCTGCGCCTTCTTCACGATGCTGTCTGTGTGGGTGCACCTCAGCCACACTCAAGGTACTAAACGACATCATATGCTAGCATATGCTGGAGCATTGCAGTACGATAGCACATCATTTTAGGAGAGTAGAAAGCAAGTTTATGTGCGTTCATCATGCATGCTTGTACAGTGCGTGTGCAGGCATCTTATATCCTGATGCAGCACACTGAGCCTGACTCATATCTACCAACTTGTGCTGGTCCAAACGAGTGGGCGCTACATGAAATGTTCAGCAGTCAAGTTGTGTGATATCTTGTGCTACTCGAATGGCGTTAGTCTGTCGTCGGATAAACATTTACTGGATCTTTTTATGACTAGCATATTTTAGTTATCACCCTGGACCTTAGTGGGGAAGCTGACGCATATAGCTGTTCGATGACTAATCAAGGCTTACTATAGTTTCAGCGTGTTGGATGGGCTGTTGATACTAGCATTGCCTACAGTAGCATGTGGTGGGCTTGCTAAAAACCCACAGGGCGATCAGTGGTGGCGGTCAAGCGTTCATTGACTCTTATGGAAAGCTCTGTTAGAGCTTATTCAGACACTCTTATATGCAAGCTTATCTAGTAATCTATGGGGCAGACATGAGCCTTTAGCTCAAGTAGACCATTTGTAGGTCTAGGTTTGGATTAATCGGTCACTCTCACTGTGCATGCTGAAGGTGCATCTGCTACTGTTGAGCAATTTCAGTTTGTTAGCATAAAACATACATTATTACCATGTGATGGTAGATCATGGCTGAGCTGTCCCGCTCTGCAGCAGTCTACTGTATGGTCTTCTCTCTGTACTATGGCCGCTGTTTTCTATTCCAATTTCAGTCAGGCAAATGATGCCTTATCAGGCTCAAATAGCAGGGATTCAGTTCATATTGGGCGTCAGGACCCTTCAGCATGCAGTCTGCTCAAGAATCCATCTGCCTGCCTACTCTTCATGGCCTACGGAGAAGGAACGAACATGCATATCAGAGTATCTCTCTCTTTCTCGGTAGCACAAGTTTGAGTTCATGTTAAGGCAACGGTGTTGGGTTTACATGACTCTTTTCCAGAGGTGGTCCATATGATGGCTGGGTGTTCCTCAGTCTGAATACACTAAATGTTCCTTCCCTTTTTTATTTTGCATGATCTTTTAAATTCTGTTTGCATTATGGCCTCTCACATGTGGAACATTGTCATCACCAGAATTAACACTGCTTTAGCTTCATGTTATGCTGCCTGTATGCTGAGCACGGGCAGCACCCGGCGAACCTCTGTCCAAGATTGAAGCTGGTAACCAATGACAAGATACTAGATCATGGCTCTGGTTCCTTCGTCAACGCTGCTAATTCTGCACTGCTACTGCTCCTCAATGGATCCTTTCTTCACTCTGATCCTCTACTGCTACAATTGATTTATTCTGAGGATTGCGAAACCTACCGGAGTTCCTGCATTATTGCTATATGATCATGATTCTGTCAGCCAGTGGACCATTAGCTACTTTGCATAGGTAGAATATCCTCATACACTAAGATGATAGCTTTTCCCGCCTTATGGGCTTTAAAATTGCGGGCAATCTTCGGGCAATGACAAAAGGTTACCTATCAACCTCACTCTATGCAACAAAAAAAATCATGTTGAGGGAAGGGCGCTTTGGCTCGTACAATTCTTGTATTTCGAAGCAGCTGCTTATGGCTATGTATTTTACGGTTGGGGAATGCAATTCATATTCATGTATCTTTAATAATTGCATGATCTCGCAATTTTTTTTAATTGAATTATGGCCACTGTTATATAAATAATCTAATATGAAGCGTTACTAGCAGACCAAAGCTCTGGTTAAACCGGATGCCCTCAGATAACTCTGGGCCCAGTGTCCTCAGTCAAGTCTAGAGCCTGTGTGCAATAACATGATTATCCGAAGGACACACAGCTGCCATCACGCAAATATACTCCCCTGTAAACTACAAAATGCAGCCTGCAACAATAACGAGCTTAGCTTGGCACTTCTATCTCACTGACATTGAACCCTGCATGCACTCCTGCAAAGACAGGAAACACCTGAGCCTAAAGCAGACATTACCAATATCCACGTTTCCTTGACACACATACATTTCATGAGCACTGTACACACACACTCTACCCCCCTTACTGGTCGGGTGCCAAGAGCAAAGGACTTTGCTGTGCACCAATGGCCCGCCTCCAACTCTTCAGGACCCGTCAGAAGACCAACACGACGAGACTCCACCTACATTATTCTGTGTATACATTCTGCTGTAAACTTTGGCTGAGCAGCCTAACTATTCTGACTCCTCACAAGAGTCACATTCCTTAGGTCCGTGCACGATAAACGGCAGGACAAGATAACTTTGACCAATAAACTGCCTTTTTGATACACCTGATTCCACTCTGTCCAGCGTCGTTGTTTTGCATTCCCTCTCCAGTATGAAACACCAACACCACTCGCATGTTCACATTGATCACAAAAAAACAAAACAATATTTTTTTCTTCACATTGTTAGTAAAGCATTCCCAAACTAATGGGAAGGGTAAAGGTAGGCCAGCTATCATTGCTCAAACTAGCGCTGCATTCTGTCCTGTCTTCCATGTTACGCTACCTGCAATGGTGACCATTGTTCCTGTTCCCAAGAAAGCTAAGGTAACTGAGCTAAACGACTACCGCCCCGTAGCACTCACTTCCGTCATCATGAAGTGCTTTGAGAGACTAGTCAAGGACCATATCACCTCCACCCTACCTGACACCCTAGACCCACTCCAATTTGCTTACCGCCCAAATAGGTCCACAGACGATGCAATCTCAACCACACTGCACACTGCCCTAACCCACCTGGACAAGAGGAATACCTATGTGAGAATGCTGTTCATCGACTACAGCTCGGCATTCAACACCATAGTACCCTCCAAGCTCGTCATCAAGCTCGAGACCCTGGGTCTCGACCCCGCCCTGTGCAACTGGGTACTGGACTTCCTGACGGGCCACCCCAGGTGGTGAGGGTAGGCAACAACATCTCATCCCCGCTGATCCTCAACACGGGGGCACCCACAAGGGTGCGTTCTGAGCCCTCTCCTGTACTCCCTGTTCACCCACGACTGCGTGGCCACGCACGCCTCCAACTCAATCATCAAGTTTGCGGACGACACAACAGTGGTAGGCTTGATTACCAACAACGACGAGACGGCCTACAGGGAGGAGGTGAGGGCCCTCGGAGTGTGGTGTCAGGAAAATAACCTCACACTCAATGTCAACAAAACTAAGGAGATGATTGTGGACTTCAGGAAACAGCAGAGGGAACACCCCCCTATCCACATCGATGGAACAGTAGTGGAGAGGGTAGCAAGTTTTAAGTTCCTCGGCATACACATCACAGACAAACTGAATTGGTCCACTCACACTGACAGCGTCGTGAAGAAGGCGCAGCAGCGCCTCTTCAACCTCAGGAGGCTGAAGAAATTCGGCTTGTCACCAAAAGCACTCACAAACTTCTACAGATGCACAATCGAGAGCATCCTGGCGGGCTGTATCACCGCCTGGTACGGCAACTGCTCCGCCCTCAACCGTAAGGCTCTCCAGAGGGTAGTGAGGTCTGCACAACGCATCACCGGGGGCAAACTACCTGCCCTCCAGGACACCTACACCACCCGATGTTACAGGAAGGCCATAAAGATCATCAAGGACATCAACCACCCAAACCACTGCCTGTTCACCCCGCTATCATCCAGAAGGCGAGATCAGTACAGGTGCATCAAAGCTGGGACCGAGAGACTGAAAAACAGCTTCTATCTCAAGGCTATCAGACTGTTAAACAGCCACCACTAACATTGAGTGGCTGCTGCCAACACACTGTCATTGACACTGGCCCAACTCCAGCCACTTTAATAATGGGAATTGATGGGAAATGATGTAAATATATCACTAGCCACTTTAAACAATGCTACCTTATATAATGTTACTTACCCTACATTATTCATCTCATATGCATACGTATATACTGTACTCTACATCATCGACTGCATCCTTATGTAATACATGTATCACTAGCCACTTTAACTATGCCACTTTGTTTACTTTGTCTACATACTCATCTCATATGTATATACTGTACTCGATACCATATACTGTATGCTGCTCTGTACCATCACTCATTCATATATCCTTATGTACATATTCCTTATCCCCTTACACTGTGTATAAGACAGTAGTTTTGGAATTGTTAGTTAGATTACTTGTTGGTTATCACTGCATTGTCGGAACTAGAAGCACAAGCATTTCGCTACACTCGCATTAACATCTGCTAACCATGTGTATGTGACAAATACAATTTGATTTGATTTGATTTGACCGCTGGTCACGTCAGGCGAGATACTGGTTTCCCCCACAGCTCCATCTCTGCTAACGCTGCGAGGTATCTCCTTGAGCTATACGCAGCCATTCATTTCGCATCGGCGCTGCTTTGACGGCTTCTCTATCTGTCCCTAAATTCGTGGGGCCAAGGAGATTTTTTTTATTTTTTTCCAAAAGTGATGTTCATCTGCGAGTAACATGCATTATATAGTTCGCTACATCAGCATTCAGCCTCCAGTCAATAGCATTGCTTTGGTATTAAAAGTCAGTGCATTTTAGCACAGGTGGTTGGCTGGATGCTTAGGTTGCGTGTAGTAGATATTTAATGTAGGCAACAGATGATTACGCTTGTCATAAAGTTCAGTGATAGCACTCGGCGGTGCTTCTTTTAGGGTGGCTGGGTCTACACTGCTCCGTGGCATATGGTCACGTGCCAAGATTAACATTCTACATCGAATTCATTTGCATGATACGATTACTTTAGGTGGTCATTCGATAATATTTAAATGATGCTTCTGCCCTAGCTAAACATATTCGCCTGACGTAAGGTTCTGCTGTTTGGGAGATTGGTGTAGTTTACCGCTCCCACTGCAGCGAGTTACCATGAATGTGAAAAGCCTGTATCGCCAAGGCTTGCATTGTTTATTGCTGAATAAATGGTTGAACATATTTCTACGTGCCGTTTGTCTTCTGAACTACGGATTTCAAGCACCCAAAGAAAAGCTTTCACTTACACAGGACAAACAGGTACAAGGAAAGCATTAAATAATGGAAATATTTACAATTATCGACTGACAGCGACTCAATGTAGTCGGATGGTGAGTGTAGTCAGCTAAACTGTTAACAAGTGATAAAATGCTTAAACACAGACATGCAGGAATGGAAAGTTCAACACCGACTCGGAGACAAAGGAAAACTCATATGCACACGCATAGACAGTCTAATTAAATTCACATACTGGTACACACATTCTTGGACACCGTGCATTTCTTTTGCTTGCACAGTCCTGTTTACACTGCACATCTCTTACGACAGAGGGCTATTATATAAATATGCTTCATTAATCACGTATGTAACAGAACCACATTCTGCACCATGGCGGTACCACTGCCACCATGTAGCGATGGAACACCTTTGATTTGATCACGTTTGAACTCTTCCTTTACCAGGTATAACAACTGAAAACAGCCTAACGACCCAATTTACAGCTTGTTTCAAGGGACGTTTTAAGAGACACAGACGCTCTCAAACAAAGGCACCTACACACTCCTTCACATCAATATCTTTACCAGGTCAATCTGAATATGGCCAGTCCATAACCACGTTAAATCCTATTAAGGATAGGACCCTTTTTTTTTCAATTTTGTAAAAATGAACCATTTCTGTTCAAAATGTATCAAGTCTGCCCAAATGTGCCTAATTAGTCAATATATACATTTTCAAGTACATATCTGTGCACTCCCCTCAAACAATAGCATGGTATGTTTTCACTGTAATAGCTACTGTAAATTGGACAGTGCAGTTACATTTCTAAGCTTTCTGCCCAAATAAGATGTATATGTCCTGGGAAATTTTGTTGTTACTTCACGCTAATCACGTCAGTGCACGTTAGCTCAACCGTCCTGAGGGTGGGACACCGATCCTTAAGAGGCTGGCTATTTCCTCTCCCATCTACTGCGTTCACCAGTGCACCGTCATTCTTCTCCCTGTAGGGGGAGCTAGTCCTGTCTCGGTTGTAGGTGGGAGCTGCATAGGCTGGTGGAATAGGGCTGGGCTGGTGACTGAGCCTCGCCCTGCCATGTAAGGCAAGACAGTAGGTTCCCATGCTACAGTAGGTTCCCATACTGAGTTTCTCACACACCGACAGACACACAGTCGCAACAGTCAGATCATCGTCAGGAAGGCCCACGGACAACTGCTCTGATACAGGTACATTGAAAATGGGTGGCATGTGGGCTTGTGAGACAGGTAGAGGTAAAGCTACTCCAGACTAGTGTGCTGACACAGTTTTTAAAGTAGAGCTCTGGTGTGTTTCTATATAAAGCGTTGTTTGCTTGCTGTTTGTATTACAGTAATAGTGTTAACTTGTGATTTAGATGTAAAGGTACTTATTATTGTAAAGGTACAGTTATTCTCTTCAAAGTATGTCAATGTTTGATTGCTCTTAGACAAGGAGACAATGGTCTTTGATATTGACTTCATATATCAGTAATCGTGTTAACCTGTGACAGAGCATATTTTAATGCTGAGTTGTCATATAAGAAGTTCCTCTAATGTAAGCAGCAATGCTAACATTTTGGGATTGTTGAAAATAGTGTATGATGATGAGTTAATTTTGTTTCCATAACCAGAATGTGTATAGATGGGATTAGTCAATGTGGCTCTGTTGAATTTCCCCAAGTATAATTGATTGTATCCATTGTCAGGAGAGAGAGTTTATATATATATTTATATATATATTAGTGCCAGTCAAAGGTTTTGACACACCTACTCATTTAAAGGTTTTTCTTTATTTTCTAGATAGTAGAATAATAGTGAAGACATCAAAACTTTTTAAAATGTATTTTATTTATTTTATTTAACCTTTTTTTAACGAGGTAGGCTAGTTGAGAACAAGTTCTCATTTGCAACTGCGACCTGGCCAAGATAAAGCATAGCAGTGTGAACAGACAACACAGAGTTACACATGGAGTAAACAATTAACAAGTCAATAACACAGTAGAAAAACAAGGGGGAGTCTATATACAATGTGTGCAAAAGGCATGAGGTAGGCGAATAATTACAATTTTGCAGATTAACACTGGAGTGATAAATGATCAGATGGTCATATACAGGTAGAGATATTGGTGTGCAAAAGAGCAGAAAAGTAAATAAATACATTTACATTACATTTAAGTCATTTAGTATGGGGATGAGGTAGGTGAAAATGGGTGGGCTATTTACCAATAGACTATGTACAGCTGCAGCGATCGGTTAGCTGCTCAGATAGCTGATGTTTGAAGTTGATAAGGGAGATAAAAGTCTCCAACTTCAGCGATTTTGCAATTCGTTCCAGTCACAGGCAGCAGAGTACTGGAACGAAAGGCGGCCAAATGAGGTGTTGGCTTTAGGGATGATCAATGAGATACACCTGCTGGAGCGCGTGCTACGGATGGGAGTTGCCATCGTGACCAGTGAACTGAGATAAGGCGGAGCTTTACCTAGCATGGACTTGTAGATGACCTGGAGCCAGTGGGTCTGGCGACGAATATGTAGTGAGGGCCAGCCGACTAGAGCATACAAGTCGCAGTGGTGGGTGGTATAAGGTGCTTTAGTGACAAAACGGATGGCACTGTGATAGACTGCATCCAGTTTGCTGAGTAGAGTGTTGGAAGCCATTTTGTAGATGACATCGCCGAAGTCGAGGATCGGTAGGATAGTCAGTTTTACTAGGGTAAGCTTGGCGCGTGAGTGAAGGAGGCTTTGTTGCGGAATAGAAAGCCGACTCTTGATTTGATTTTCGATTGGAGATGTTTGATATGAGTCTGGAAGGAGAGTTTGCAGTCAAGCCAGACACCTAGGTACTTATAGATGTCCACATATTCAAGGTCGGAATCATCCAGGGTGGTGATGCTAGTCGGGCATGCGGGTGCAGGCAGCGATCGGTTGAAAAGCATGCATTTGGTTTTACTAGCGTTTAAGAGCAGTTGGAGGCCACGGAAGGAGTGTTGTATGGCATTGAAGCTCGTTTGGAGGTTAGATAGCACAGTGTCCAATGACGGGCCGAAAGTATATAGAATGGTGTCGTCTGCGTAGAGGTGGATCAGGGAATCGCCCGCAGCAAGAGCAACATCATTGATATATACAGAGAAAAGAGTTGGCCCGAGAACTGAACCCTGTGGCACCCCCATAGAGACTGCCAGAGGACAGGACAGCATGCCCTCCGATTTGACACACTGAACTATGTCTGCAAAGTAATTGGTGAACCAGGCAAGGCAGTCATCCGAAAACCGAGGCTACTGAGTCTGCCGATAAGAATATGGTGATTGACAGAGTCGAAGGCCTTGGCAAGGTTGATGAAGACGGCTGCACAGTACTGTCTTTTATTGATGGCGGTTATGATATCGTTTAGTACCTTGAGTGTGGCTGAGGTGCACCCGTGACCGGCTCGGAAACCAGATTGCACAGCGGAGAAGGTACGGTGGGATTCGAGATGGTCAGTGACCTGTTTGTTGACTTGGCTTTCGAAGACCTTAGATAGGCAGGGCAGGATGGATATAGGTCTGTAACAGTTTGGGTCCAGGGTGTCTCCCCCTTTGAAGAGGGGGATGACTGCGGCAGCTTTCCAATCCTTGGGGATCTCGGACGATATGAAAGAGAGGTTGAACAGGCTGGTAATAGGGGTTGCGACAATGGCGGCGGATAGTTTCAGAAATAGAGGGTCCAGATTGTCAAGCCCAGCTGATTTGTACGGGTCCAGGTTCTGGAGCTCTTTCAGAACATCTGCTATCTGGATTTGGGTAAAGGAGAAAAACTATGGAATCATGTAGTAACCAAAAGTGTTAAACATACCAATATATATTTTGTATTTGAGATTCTTCAAAGTAGCCACCCTTTGCCTTGTTGACAGCATTGCATACACTTGGCATTCTCTCAACCAACTTCATGAGGAATGCTTTTCCAACATTATTGTAGGGGTTCCCACATATGCTGAGCAGTTGTTGGCTGCTTTTCCTTATATCTGCGATCCAACTCATCCAAAACCATCTCAGTTGGGTTGAGGTCAGGTGATTGTGGAGGCCAGGTTATCTGATGCAGCACTCAAAATAGCCCGTACACAGCCTGAATGTGTGTTTTGGGTCATTGTCCTGTTGAAAAACAAATGATAGTCCCATTAAGGGCAAACCAGATGGTATGGCGTATCGCTGCAGAATGCTATGGTAGCCATGATGGTTAAGGGTGCCTTGAATTCTAAATAAATCACTGACAGTGTCACCAGCAAAGCACCATCACACCGCCGCCTCCATGCTTCACGGTGGGAACCACACATGTGGAGATCATCCATTCACCTACACTTACGTTTGGGGGTGGGGGAGTTTTGCCCGGGCTAAAGACAGCTATATCGGTCTGCTAATACAGGACTAGTGCACTACTTTTTCAGGGGTTGCTCCAACCTCAGCACCCCTACTACCTGCAAGTATGGAACGACCCAGTAGCAAAGTAGTATTAGACAGGCTAAGCTGAATGTTCTGATAATACAGATGTCGTGTCTTAATTTGATCATCCATTTCAGACTTAATTTGCTCTAACGAAAAATGTATCAACCCCTACAAAATAAAAATCCATGAATTATAATCCACATAATTCCAATTTCCTGCTGTGAAAAACTGGGTCAAATTAAGATACGGCATTGTGTAATTTTGTGTATCCCTTAATGTATGTATTGTGCTTTTGGACTTGATAGAATCACAAAAGGGCTTACCTAGGATGTGATTCGGTATTGGGGCTCCCAAGTGGCGCAGCGGTTGAAGTCTAGGGCGTCACTACAGACACACTGGTTCGAATCCAGGCTGTATCACAACCGGCTGTGATTGGGAGTCCCATAGGGCAGCGCACAATTGGCCCAGCATCGTCTGGTGTAGGCTGTCATTGTAAATAAGAATTTGTTCTTAACTGACATGCCTAGTTAAATAAAATAAAAATGATTTTCTTGTGCTGTTGTAAATCATTAGTTGTTTTGGCTAAAGAATGGAGCTCTTATGAACAGCATGGTTTTTCTGCATTGAGATGAGTGTGTATATGTAAATCTTCCATTGCTTTTAATAGCCCAATATGAAGAGTTTGAGTAATTTGCTACTAACTTAAGAGCCCAGCTAGCACATTTGGTTCCTTGGAAGTTGTGGGAACATGTGTTTTTGGTTTCCCATTGGTTCTGTGAACGAAGCCATAAGTTTCCTCACCGATAACTTTTTTTTAAATGTTCTGAGAATGGAAGTGAACATCATGTTTCAGCAAGACTTTTAATAATACTGCTAGCTTAGGTTAACTGTTTTGAACTCCTAGCAGACATGGAAATTCCTTTGCTTAGGCATTAATCATACAAAACATTGTTTTGGGGATTGTGACACTGCATCAGTGAGATACTGCTAAACCTATGATATTCTGTTGTCTGTCCATTGAATTAGTCCACTATGCCACCAGGATGGAGCTAGTATGCCATGTTTTTTAAACTCATAAGAAAACTGCTCATTTGACTTTATTCAAACCATAGATTAGATAGAGGACTAATCTTTATCTGTGCCATTTATAGTGCCTGTAACAGCACTGGCAGCGCCATTGAGGCTATCTCCATTTTGAAGCGGTCAATCTTTCTGTAAATGTGTTATTTTTATATTATTATTATTGGGAAAGAAATCTTTACAGGTAACATCATTCAGTGAAAATGTCGGAGACTGAAAAGAAAACATGCCTCAAATTTTTCCCCCTTTTCTATCCAATTCACTTTATTTTTGTAATACATTACACTTGATCATTCTTGAATAAGTACCTCGATTTCTTTTTGTTATTCCTCTAACCTATTTTGTGCCTCTATAGTACAGTTTCCATTACCATCTACCTGCACTGTTACTTCCTCTATTTCCTTTATTAGTCTCTTTTGACCTAAACTGCTTTTGTTTTAATGAGTATTGTATTGAAAGTGTCCCATACAATAAGGGGATCTGCTGTACCTATGTTGTCCAAACAAATGAAATTCTGAATGATTTTGTCTTAGTTAAGAACATATTGTCATCCAATAGGCTTTGATTAAAATTCTGTAATAGTTATATGGAGGCCAATTAGATGGTGGTCCGATCGCATTTGGTCTCCTAATAATACTTTTAAAAAACGTTTGATGCCAGCAAGAACGAGATTGGAAGTAATCAAGACGGCTAGCTTGATTTAAGCCTCCTCCATGTATATCTCACTAGGTCATGGTTTTTCAATTGTTTATGCACAAGTTCTAATGTATCCATGATCTTTGTTATTTCCTTAAGTGCTTGAGGGTGATAGTTTGTAGAATGATTTCCTTTACGATCCATTGAGGTACTTAAAACCGTATTATAATCTCCCACCATAATAATAGATTCTTCCGTTGCTTGTGAGCTCAATAGATTATTATATATATTTTCGAAAAAGTGTGGATCATCATTATTTGGCCCATATAGATTAATTAGCCAGATCTGTTTTGATCCAATAGCATATTTTAAAATAATCCATCTTCCTTGCGGATCAGTTTGCACAGTTTGCACATTCGGATCAAAATGTATAATAATTTGTATAATCACCCCTTTTTGAGTTTCTTTGACCATGACAAAAATATATTTCTCCTTCCCAGTCTTTTCCCATCCAAACTCATCTATATTTGTTGAATGAGTTTCCTGTAAACAATATATATTATATTCTCTCTTTTAGCCATGTAAAAATGTATATTTTATTTAACCATTATTTTACAAGGTAAGTTGACTGAGAACACATTCTCATTTACAGCAACAACCCCGGGGTATGGTTACAGGGATGAATGAGTCTATTGTAAGCTGGAGATGATTAGGTGACCATAATGGTATGAGGGACAGCTTGGGAATTTAGCCAGGACACCAGGGTTAACATCCCCACTCTTACGATAAGTGCCATGGGAGCTTTAGTGACCACAGAGAGTCAGGACACCCATTTAACATCCCATCCGAAAGATTGCACCCTACACAGGGCAGTGTCCTGGGGCATTTTTTATAGACCTGAGTAAAGAGTGCCTCCTACTGGCCTTCCAACACCATCTGATCTCCCAACTAGGACCAACCCTGCTTAGCTTCAGAAGCAAGCCAACCGTGGGATGCAGGGTGGTATGCTGCTAAGCCATTACATTCATAACTTGCTATACTTATTTCCCCACTTACCATAATTTATTTGTATTTATTTATTTCACCTTTATTTAACCAGGTAGGCAAGTTGAGAACAAGTTCTCATTTACAATTGCGACCTGGCCAAGATAAAGCAAAGCAGTTCGACAAATACAACAACAGAGTTACACATGGAGTAAAACAAACATACAGTCAATAATACAGTATAAACAAGTCTATATACAATGTGAGCAAATTAGGTGAGAAGGGAGGTAAAGGCAAAAAAGGCCATGGTGGCAAAGTAAATACAATATAGCAAGTAAAACACTGGAATGGTAGTTTTGCAATGGAAGAATGTGCAAAGTAGAAATAAAAATAATGGGGTGCAAAGGAGCAAAATAAATAAATTAATTAAATACAGTTGGGAAAGAGGTAGTTGTTTGGGCTAAATTATAGGTGGGCTATGTACAGGTGCAGTAGTCTGTAAGATGCTCTGACAGTTGGTGCTTAAAGCTAGTGAGGGAGATAAGTGTTTCCAGTTTCAGAGATTTTTGTAGTTCGTTCCAGTCATTGGCAGCAGAGAACTGGAAGGAGAGGCGGCCAAAAGAAAGAATTGGTTTTGGGGGTGACTAGAGAGATATACCTGCTGGAGCGTGTGCTACAGGTGGGAGATGCTATGGTGACCAGCAAGCTGAGATAAGGGGGACTTTACCTAGCAGGGTTTTGTAGATGACATGGAGCCAGTGGGTTTGGCGACGAGTATGAAGCGAGGGCCAGCCAACGAGAGCGTACAGGTCGCAATGGTGGGTAGTATATGGGGCTTTGGTGACAAAACGGATTGCACTGTGATAGACTGCATCCAATTTGTTGAGTAGGGTATTGGAGGCTATTTTGTAAATGACATCGCCAAAGTCGAGGATTGGTAGGATGGTCAGTTTTACAAGGGTATGTTTGGCAGCATGAGTGAAGGATGCTTTGTTGCGAAATAGGAAGCCAATTCTAGATTTAACTTTGGATTGGAGATGTTTGATATGGGTCTGGAAGGAGAGTTTACAGTCTAACCAGACACCTAAGTATTTGTAGTTGTCCACGTATTCTAAGTCAGAGCCGTCCAGAGTAGTGATGTTGGACAGGCGGGTAGGTGCAGGTAGCGATCGGTTGAAGAGCATGCATTTAGTTTTACTTGTATTTAAGAGCAATTGGAGGCCACGGAAGGAGAGCTGTATGGCATTGAAGCTTGCCTGGAGGGTTGTTAACAGTGTCCAAAGAAGGGCCGGAAGTATACAGAATGGTGTCGTCTGCGTAGAGGTGGATCAGGGACTCAAGAGCGACCTCATTGATGTATACAGAGAAGAGAGTCGGTCCAATAATTGAACCCTGTGGCACCCCCATAGAGACTGCCAGAGGTCCGGACAGCAGACCCTCCGATTTGACACACTGAACTCTATCAGAGAAGTAGTTGGTGAACCAGGCGAGGCAATCATTTGAGAAACCAAGGCTGTCGAGTCTGCCGATGAGGATGTGGTGGTTGACAGAGTCGAAAGCCTTGGCCAGGTCGATGAATACTGCTGCACGGTAATGTCTCTTATCGATGGCGGTTATGATGTCGTTTAGAACCTTGAGCGTGGCTGAGGTGCACCCATGACCAGCTCTGAAATCAGATTGCATAGCGGAGAAGGTATGGTGGGATTCGAAATGGTCAGTAATCTGTTTGTTAACTTGGCTTTCGAAGACCTTTTAAGGACAGGGTAGGATAGATATAGGTCTGTAGCAGTTTGGGTCTAGAGTGTCACCTCCTTTGAAGAGGGGGATGACCGCAGCAGCTTTCCAATCTTTGGGAATCTCAGACGATACGAAAGAGAGGTTGAACAGGCTTGTAATAGGGGTTGCAACAATTTCGGCAGATCATTTTAGAAAGAGAGGGTCCAGATTGTCTAGCCCGGCTGATTTGTAGGGGTCCAGATTTTGCAGCTCTTTCAGAACATTGGCTATCTGGATTTGGGTAAAGGAGAAATGGTGGGGGCTTTGGCGGGTTGCTGTGGAGGGTGCCGGGCAGTTGACCCGGGTAGGGGTAGCCATGTGGAAAGCATGGCCAGCCGTAGAGAAATGCTTATTGAAATTCTCAATTATCGTGGATTTATCGGTGGTGACAGTGTTTCCTAGCCTCAGAGCAGTGGGCAGCTGGGAGGAGGTGCTCTTATTCTCCATGGACTTTACAGTGTCCCAGAACTTTTTTGAGTTAGTACTACAGGATGCACATTTCTGTTTGAAAAAGCTTGCCTTAGCTTTTCTAACTGCCTGTGTATATTTGTTCCTAACTTCCCTGAAAAGTTGCATATCACGGGGGGCTATTCGATGCTAATGCAGAACGCCACAGGATGTTTTTGTGCTGGTCAAGGGCAGACAGGTCTGGCGTGAACCAAGGACTATATCTATACCTAGTTCTACATTTTTTTTAGATGGGCATGCTTATTTAAGATGGTGAGGAAGGCACTTTTAAAGAATAGCCAGGCATCATCTACTGATGGGATGAGGTCAATGTCATTCCAGGATACCCCGGCCAGGTCGATTAGAAAGGCCTGCTCGCAGAAGTGTTTCAGGGAGTGTTTGACAGTGATGAGGGGTGGTCGTTTGGTTGCAGACCCATTACGGATACAGGCAATGAGGCAGTGATCGCTGAGATCTTGATTGAAAACAGCAGAGGTGTATTTGGATGGTGAATTAGTTAGGATGACATCTATGAGGGTGTCCGTGTTTACTGATTTGGGGTTGTACCTGGTAGGTTCATTGATAATTTGTGTGAGATTGAGGGCATCAAGCTTAGTTTGTAGGATGGCCGGGGTGTTAAGCATGTCCCAGTTTAGGTCACCAGCTCAGAAGATAGATGGGGACAATCAGTTCACATATAGTATCGAGGGCACAGCTGGGGGCAGAGGGAGGTCTATAGCAAGCGACAACAGTGAGAGACTTGTTTCTGGAAAGGTGAATTTTTAGAAGTAGAAGCTCAAATTGTTTGGGTACAGACTTAGCCTGCAGAGTTCTGTATTACTTTCTATCTTTGCAGTAGATTGCAACACCTCCCCCTTTGGCAGTTCTATCTTGGTGGAAAATGTTATAGTTAGCAATGGAGATTTCAGGGGTTTTGGTGGTTTTCCTAAGCCAGGATTCAGACACGGCTAAAACATCTGGGTTGGCAGAGTGTGCTAAAGCAGTGAGTAAAACAAACTTAGGGAGTAGGCTTCTAATGTTAACATGCATGAAGCCAAGGCTTTTATGTTTACAGAAGTCAACAAATGAGAGCACCTGGGGGGTGGGAGTGGAGCCAGGCACTGCAGGACCTGGATTAACCTCCACATCACCAGAGGAACAGAGGAGAAGTAGGATAAGGGTACGGCTAAAGACTATACGAACTGGCCGTGTAGCACTTTCAGAACATAGAGTAAAAGGAGCAGGTTTCTGGGCACAATAGCATAGATTCAAGGCATAGTGTACAGACAAAGGTAATGTAGGATGTGAGTACATTGGAGGTAAACCTAGGTATTGAGTAGTGAAGAGAGAGATATAGTCTCTAGAGATGTTTAAACCAGGTGATGTCATCGCATATGTAGGAGGTGGAACAACATGGTTGGTTAAGGCATATTGAGCAGGGCTAGAGGCTCTACAGTGAAATAAGACAGTAATCACTAACCAGGACAGTAATGGACAAGTCATATTGATATTAGAGAGAGGCATGCGTAGCCAAGTGAACATATCGGTCCAGTGAGTGGCTGGGGACACGGTGATTCAGACAGTTAGCAGGCTAACAAGCTAACAGTTAGTAGGCCGGAGCTAAACAAGCTAGCAGCTAGTAGACCAGGGCAAGCTAGCAGTTAGCAGGCCGGGTTAGCAAGCAAGCAGTTAGCAAGGGCTAGCAGTTAGCAGACCGGGCAGGCAAGCTAGCAGTTAGCAGACCAGGGCCCGACAGTTTAGCAGTTAGCAGACCGGGTTAGCAAGCAAGCAGATAGCAGGGGCTAGAAAGTTAGCCTTTGGGGGGAGGTGTCGCGATGGGGGTAAGTCTGTTTTTGCCTCTTTGTACGGTGACGTCGATAGACCAGTCGTGGAATTAGTAGGGTTCCAAGTAGCTCTAGCTAGCAAGCAGGCCGATATTGGAGTATGCTTCGTTGGTAGCACAGGAGCCCTGGCCGGGCTAGCTCCAAGCTAAATTGGTGCTTACTCTGGGATGGAAACGCTAGCCAGCAGTAGTCATCCGGGATTGCGGTTAGCTCGTTGTGAAGATCCAGATGAAAATGTTCAGTTTGCGGTAGGAATCCGGGGATAAAAATAACAGGTCCGTTATGCTCTGGTTAGAGTCACGTTGTTCGAACTGACGAGAGCTTTCCGAGCTGAAGGTTAGCTGATGACCGCTGGCAATGGTTTGCTGACTGATATCTGGTAGTTAGCTGGCTAGCTTCAGTTGAGGGATTCCAGATCCGAAGTAAATATACATATAAAAATACTTTAGGAAAAAAAAGCTGATCCACACCACATTGGGTGAGGCGGGTTGCAGGAGAGTATTTAGATGATGAGGTTTAGCAAAATATTTTAAAAGATATGCGACAAAAAATATGTAAAACGATATATACAAGGGACACAACAGGACAAAGACATCTGACTGCTACGCCATCTTGGATACGAGCATATATGGATATGGGATGTCCTTCTGTATCACATGCTTTTCATGTTTGCCTGTAAGCAATGTTCATGGACCTGTATGTGTGAGTTAATCACCATAATCAAACTAAAAGTGCTTCATTAACAGTAAAAACTGTAACAACCAAGCACAAACTCCTGTTGATTCTGTCAGACAGCCAAGTCATACACACAAAACCCCCCTCGCGGAATTTGGAACGCTAAAACGAATCTCTGCCATGCAACGACTGTGAGAGAGCTAGGGAAGGAGTGTGTGGTGAAGGAAGAGAACATGTTGTCTCTGTGTTAGGGGCATGTGAGCCATGGGTGTGGTGTGGCTATACACTCTCTCTTGCTCTCTTTCTCTCTAGCTCTCTCTCTTCATCTGTCTTTGTGCCTCTGACTGAGATAAGCCCTGAGGCTGTCGCTCCCTGTGATCTCAAACTCTCATAGTGCAGGGAGCTGGCTGGTCCAACCACAACTGATGGTTTAGTGTTTTTTACAAGCCCTGCCATTACACACAATACATTCTTAGAGGGAGAAAATCATTAAGGTACACGCTATACAACTTAATCTAGCTTGCCAACGTCAATCTAGGACTCTTAATCAACCACCACACAAATACTGTAAATACAGTACACTCAAAATGGTGCACACCCTGATGCAAACATAACTATGCAAATACACATGACATCGATGCATGTACTGTACTCTATCCTCACATGCATGCAAATGGTCACATTCCTATGTACATTTTACTGTAGTACATGCTGTTTCTCAGTAGTCGTCACACTGTATCTTGATAGCTAATATCCCTGTCCTTGGGCGGCGCCACATGCAGTGCTCCACCCTTATCAGGCATCTCCTATTACAGCTGGATCTTCTATCACGGCTCACATGGTGAGTCAGATGGACTCATCTCCTGTCTTCACTCTTATCCATCATTTCTTCTACCCTATATGGATGGATGATGCCCCAGCCTATTCCACTTAAGGCAGAATGCTCCCGTGCAGACAAGCCACTGCTTGACTGGCTCCCCTATTACAGTCAGAGGATCTGCAGATACGGAGCCACTAATTTGCAGGATGTGGTTTGAGAAGGACTGGGGGGGGGTGCAATGGCTCACTTTAATGGAGCATAGTCCTTGTTACATCAGAATTGGGGGTTAGATTCCTGTACACCTATGAGTGTTAACTGTAAATGCCTGCGATATGACTAGGCTATATTATTACATAGACAGGCAGGGTGTTTTAGCGTGAGTGACTCGGCGTGATCCCACTCTCCCTCTTTTTAAGCAAACATGTCTGTTCTTTACCATAGTTACATTATTGTAACTTTGATTTGCGCTAGGACCTAGACTATTACAGTACTTAGTATCACTGCAATACGTCCTTGTGCTGTGTGTGTTGCAGTCAGTGTTTTGTTTTACGTGTGTTGTTTACTGGTATGTCCTCCTCCACTCCTAATTGGTAACAGATTGGTATGCTGGGAAGGTGTTGTCAGAGCCTGACACTATCATTATGATTACTGTGCTGTAATCACAGCTGTTGCACTCACGCTAAACAATTAGGGATGTGTATGGGTGTATGTACAGTATATATTTTTTAGGGGGACATTTTTGTATATTGGAAAATAATGAGCTCAAAGATGTTGATAAGGAAATCTATCTCTGTTGTCTTGTGATTTTACCATTACAAATGTGATGACTGTCACATGAAAATGAATCATATTTAACATGGTAATACAACTGAATAAGGATGGAAAGGATAAAGATGTGTATTTAAGGCACTTTATCGGACTCCAAAGCTATTTGCCTTTGGACGTGGTCGGAGAGTCACACCTGTCCTAAGACACTTATGAAAATGCTTTGTTGTGAGTAAAAGAAGCCTATTGAAAAATATCTGTGTGTGAAAGAAGCCAATGGAAACTAGGGTAACCAAGACACATTTAGCTTGGCTGGATACAGATATCAAACGTATAATAGAGTCGATCCATTTGAATTCAATCAATTTTTCACAGCAACCCTTTTGATTTGAATGAACATTTCCATACATATTTGCCCATTGTAGTAGTGCCAAGAAAGTAACTTTTTGGACCTGAACGCCAATACATTTTAAGAGATAAACTGTGTGTGGTGACCTTTCTGGTGCCAAGAGCTGCTGAGGAATCACCCAAGTGGGTGGCATACTCTGTGAAGGATAAGTCCAGTAGCTATAGGCTGGTTCCCAGAGTAGCCCTTTACATGATCATCTTCATCAAGCATCTCCCTGACCAACTTCCTAGAATCAAGTCATGAACTGTCCCTCTCTTTGGAGGATGCATGCACTCAAAATACTTGGCATCTATTGGTTGACCTAACTATGATGATGTATTACTTGTTTGTTTTTTGCTTTTGAAGCACTTTGAGACTTATGAAAAACACTATAGACATTTAAGAAATGTATTAGTATTATTATCAAGGTGCTCAAATGAGACATGAGACATGCATGTCTTTATCACTGGAAAATAAACAGTTGAGTTTGATATCATTTAAAAGCTTACAAATAGGGCTTTCAAGCTATTAAGTCATTTCTGTGGAAAAAGTTTTGTATAAAAAATGTCCTTTTTACCTTTAACATACTGTTGAAGATGGAAGTTTACATATACCTTAGCCAAATACATTTAAACTCAGTTTTTCACAATTCCTGACACTTAATCCTAGTAAAAATTCTCTGTTTTAGGTCAGTTAGGATCACCACTTTATTTTAAGAATGTGAAATGTCAGAATAATAGTAGAGAGAATGATTTATTTCAGCTTTTATTTCTTTCATCACATTCCCAGTGGGTCAGAAGTTTACATACACTCAATTAGTATTTGGTAGCATTGCCTATAAATTGTTTAACTTGGGTCAAACGTTTTGGGTAGCCTTCCACAAGCTTCCCATAATAAGTTGGGTGAATTTTGGCCCATTCCTCCTGACAGAGCTGGTGTAACTGAATCAGGTTTGTAGGCCTCCTTGCTTGCACATGCTTTTTCAGTTCTGCCCTCAAATGTTCAATAGGATTGAGGTCAGGGCTTTGTGATGGCCACTCCAATACCTTGACTTTGTTGTCCTTAAGCCATTTTGACACAACTTTGGATGTATGCCTGGTGTCATTGTTCATTTGGAAGACCCATTTGCGACCAAGCTTTAACTTCCTGACTGATGTCATGAGATGTTGTTTCAATATATCCACAATTTTTCTGCCTCAAGATGCCATCTATTTTGTGAAGTGCACCAGTCCCTCCTGCAACAAAGCACCCCCACAACATGATGGCTTATTCCTTGCTGAGCGGTCTTTCAGGTTATGTCGATATAGGACTCATTTTTACTGTGGATATAGATATTTTTGTACCTGTTTCCTCCAGCATCTTCACAAGGTCCTTTGCTGCTGTTCTGGGATTGATTTGCACTTTTCGTACCAAAGTACGTTCATCTCTAGGAGACAGAGCGCGTCTCCTTCCTGAGCTGTATGACGACTGCATGGACCCATGGCATACTATTGTTTGTACAGATGAACGTGGTACCTTCAGGCGTTTGGAAATTGCTCCCAAGGATGAACCAGACTTGTGGAGGTCTACAATTTTTTTCTGAGGTCTTGGCTGATTTCTTTTGATTTTCCCATGATGTCAAGCAAAGAGGTACTGAGTTTGAAAGTAGGCCTTGAAAAACTTCCGCAGGTACACCTCAAATTATGTCAATTAGCCTATCAAAAGCTTCTAAAGCAATGACGACATTTTCTGGAATATTCCAAGCTGTTTAAAGGCACAGTCAACTTAGTGTATGTAAACTTCTGACCCACTGGAATTGTGATACAGTGAAATAATCTGTCTGCAAACAATTGTTGGAAAAATTACTTGTGTCATGCACAGAGTAGATGTCCTAACCGACTTGCTAACCGACTTAACAAGAAATGTATGGAGTGGTTGAAACACTTAGGTTGTGTAAACTTCCGACTTCAACTGTAAGTTATCTAAAAATACTTAAACTCACAATCTCATATGTTGTAGTTCACACCCTATTTACATCTAAGGATTTTTGGTGTTGTGCCCACTTGGATGAGACACAATATGCTCTTGAATACAGGATGGATGTCATGTTTGGGCTAATAAACTTTCAAATGGTACCTCAAAGATGGTTGGAGGTCTACACATCAGAGAATGTTGGCTTGAATGGGAATATCTGTTGTTTTCAATTATACTGTCAATCATCCATAGGAAACCTATTGAAATCATAGAAATATAGAATATACATGACTATTTAAGTTGACATTCGACAGTGGGTGGTACTGGCGGTCATCTTTGTGGTAGTAGTTATAAGTTAAAATTTCAATTCAATAAAAATGTCAATGTTGAAGGGAAAAGTACATTCCTCTATGAATTCTATTTATATGATTGAAACGACACCAACCCTTGTATTCAAGAGCATGTTGTGTCTCAACCAATGGGCACAAGACAAAAGCCTCAGATGAAATGGGGTCTAAGCGACAAAAATTTGAACATTTTCAATTAGGGGTGTACTCACTTTTGTTGCCAGCGGTTTAGACATTAATGGCTGTGTGTTGAGTTATTTTGAGGGGACAGCAAATTTACACTGGTATACAAGCTGTACACTCACTACTTTACATTGTAGCAAAGTGTCATTTCATGAAAAGTTATACTCAAATATTTACAAAAATGTGAGGGGTGTACTCACTTTTGTGATATACTGTATATATTTATATATAAGTCTGTTAAGTCTGTTTATGCCTCTTCATGTGGTGACATCAATAGACCGGTCGTGGGTCCGGATATTGTAGCCCAGGAGTATGCTTCGGTGGTAGCACAGGAGCTCTGGCCGGGCTTGCTTCAAGCCGGGGATAAAAATAATAGGTCCGTTATGCTCTGGTGAGAGTCGCGTTGTTCGAACTGGCGAGAGCTTTCCGAGCTAAAGGTTAGCTGATGACCGCTAGCAATGGTTTGCTGACTGATAGCTGGTAGTTAGCTGGCTAGCTTCAGTTGAGGGGTTCCAGAAGTAAATATAAATACTTTAGAATAAAAAAAAGCAGATCCATGCTACATAGGGTGAGGTGGTTTGCAGGGGAGTATTTAGATGTTGAGGTTTAGCAAAATATTTTAAAAGATATGCGAAGAAAAATATGTAAAAACGATATATACAAGGGACACGACAGGACAAGACGTCTGACTGCTTCGCCATCTTGGAATTGTTATGAATTTATTTGCAAATTATGGAGGAAAATAAGTATTTGGTCAATAACAAAAGTTTATCTTGATACTTTGTTATATACCCTTTGTTGGCAATGACAGAGGTCAAACGTTTTCTGTATGTCTTCACAAGGTTTTCACACACTGTTGCTGGTATTTTGGCCCATTCCTCCATGCAGATCTCCTCTAGAGCAGTGATGTTTTGGGGCTGTTGCTGGGCAACACGGACTTTCAACTCCCTCCAAAGATTTTCTATGGGTTTGAGATCTGGAGACTGGCTCGGCCACTCCAGGACCTTGAAATGCTTCTTACGAAGCCACTCCTTCGTTGCCCGGGCGGTGTGTTTGGGATCATTGTCATGCTGAAAGACCCAGCCACGTTTCATCTTCAATGCCCTTGCTGATGGAAGGAGGTTTTCACTCAAAATCTCACGATACATGGCACCATTTTTCTTTCCTTTACACGGATCAGTCGTCCTGGTCCCTTTGCAGAAAAACAGCCCCAAAGCATGATGTTTCCACCCCCATGCTTCACAGTAGGTATGGTGTTCTTTGGATGCAACTCAACATTCTTTGTCCTCCAAACACGACGAGTTGAGTTTTTCCCAAAAAGTTTGATTTTGGTTTCATCTGACCATATGACATTCTCCCAATCTTCTTCTGGATCATCCAAATGCTCTCTAGCAAACTTCAGACGGGCCTGGACATGTACTGGCTTAAGCAGGGGGACACGTCTGGCACTGCAGGATTTGAGTCCCTGGCGGCGTAGTGTGTTACTGATGGTAGGCTTTGTTACTTTGGTCCCAGCTCTCTGCAGGTCATTCACTATGTCCCCCCGTGTGGTACTGAGATTTTTGCTCACCGTTCTTGTGATCATTTTGACCCCACGGGGTGAGATCTTGCGTGGAACCCCAGATCGAGGGAGATTATCAGTGGTCTTGTATGTCTTCCATTTCCCAATACATGCTCCCACAGTTGATTTCTTCAAACCAAGCTGCTTACCTATTGCAGATTCAGTCTTCCCAGCCTGGTTCAGGTCTACAATTTTGTTTCTGGTGTCCTTTGACAGCACTTTGGTCTTGGCCATAGTGGAGTTTGGAGTGTGACTGTTTGAGGTTGTGGACAGGTGTCTTTTATACTGATAACAAGTTCAAACAGGTGCCATTAATACAGGTAACGAGTGGAGGACAGAGGAGCCTCTTAAAGAAGAAGTTACAGGTCTGTGAGAGCCAGAAATCTTGCTTGTTTGTAGGTAACCAAATACTTGTTTTCCACCATAATTTGCAAATAAATTCATTAAAAATCCTACAATGTGATTTTCTGGATTTTGTTTCTCATTTTGTCTGTCATAGTTGAATTGTACCTATGATGAAAATTACAGGCCTCTCTCATCTTTTTAAGTGAGAGAACTTGCACAATTGGTGGCTGACTAAATACTTTTTTGCCCCACTGTATATAGATGTGTGTATGTATATATATATATATATATATATATGTATAGCAAAAAAATATATGGGGGATTGGAATGATGCAGACATTGATGGAAGTAACAAGCTATCCACAATATAACAATAAAATTAAACACTTTACATGTTGCGTTTATATTTTTGTTCAGTGTACATAGAGCAAATGGGGTCTATATCAGTGGTTGTCAGGGCCGTTTGAAATGAGGGAGGCCATTTTTTTCACGAGCATGGCCTTATTTCTATTACAGCATATTGGATGACTCTCAACGGCGATAGGTTTAGGCTACTACATGATACTCAAATTTCCCTTATACCCATCATGAGGTTGCTACAACCTTGCCTATAAATGAAAGTTTACAATGTGGGTGCAAACAGGTTGAGAGACAAATTTGAGGTGACAGACAGTGACATATGGAAAGACAGTGACATGCAGTACTGCCTTGCACACTTGCCTGCATCTAGCTGATGCTTATGGGTGTAATCATTAGTCCAACAGTTGCAAACGAGAGTTTCTATTGGACAAATTGAGGTATGTTTATCCCCATTTTGTACCATTTTCTTCCGTTTAAGAAACTTTTCCAACAAAATCGACAGAAAGAATACACCCCTTATCACGCGTAAATTTAATTTTCAGTTCACAGTTCATTTTCACAGCAGCCACGTTGTATTCCTTCTCGCATTCATGCGCTCTCCTCCTCCCACCTCTTCCCTTCACTTGTAGACTTCAATGCACAACACATCAGCTGTATGTGACCAGGTTAAATAACCTTTCCAAACCAAACCACTACACACAGCCTAGATTGTTGTCTCGATATTAGCTAAAGTAACATCATAGTCAGCATAGCTAATTGAACTAACACGTTAGTAAACCCAATACATTCATGCAGTAACGTAACTTTCTAAATGTTTTACAATTTACATTTTTATGAAAGTCACTGAGTAGGATGGTCCTCCCCTTCCTCCTCTGAAGAGCCTCCACTGGTCTATACTGAGCTGGATGAAGGGAGAGCCGGGTATAGAGGCAGTCAGACAAACACATTCAGGCTTGTAAGGGAACACATGCAGGCACACACAAACACACCTCTTCACCTCTCTGTACCCACAAGTTCAGGAAGGTTCAGTATAAATAACATAAACATGGATTAACTGCATTGAAACTCTCTATAGACGCAGGATCAGATCAGATCTAGAGAAGCTGCCTTTACAGTTATGTTACGTAACGCCTAAACCACCTTTCCGAAGACTATTCACTCTTAATTCATGTGGAACTGCCGTTATAGAGTGTTTTATCTTCCCATTCAGACTGATGCTAAAGCAGTTAACCTCCCTTATTAAAAAAATGTTTTTCCCCAAAAGAGAATGTTTGTTTATTTTTGAGGAAAGACTGTAACCTTATGACAATTAAATGACACATGTTTAAGGCCATAAGAATGAAAAATTATTTAAAACATCAAAAGTTCGAAGTTAAGTGTTTAAAACTCATTTGATAAGGATCATTTTTTATTGAACCTCTATTTAACTAGGCAAGTCAGTTAAGATCAAATTCTTCTTTACAGTGATGGCCTACCCCGGTCAAACCGGGACGGCGCTGGGCCAATTGTGCGCCACCCTATGGGACTCCCAATCACAGCCAGATGTGATGGAGTTCAACATCTAGTTTTGGTTGATTTTCCAAATAACGTGAATTCAATGAGAAATCAACAAAAAATGGATTTAGGTTAAAGATTTGTGGGAAAAATACCAAATCTCCTTATGTTGATGATTTTTTTCAAATGTATGTTTTTCCTGTATTCCTTTTTGCTATTCTCATTTTTCTAGTCCTCCTGGTTTTGACCCTTGCCTGTTTCTGGACTCTGTACCTGCCTGTCTGACCATTCTGCCTGCCTTGACCACGAGCCTGTCTGCCACTCTGTACCTGCGGGACTCTGATCTGGTTTGGACCTTTTTCCTGTCCACGACCATTCTCTTGCCTACCCCTTTGGATTAATAAACATTGTAAGACTCCAACCATCTGCCTCCTGTGTCTGCATCTGGGTCTCACCTTGTGCCTTGATACGTTGATTCGACCAGTCTTTGGCCAGTGGGATGATTCCAGAATATACCATTGTTACTCAACCATTCTTTTTCAATAACTTAAGCATTGTCTATTTAATTGTAAATAATATACGGAGGATCCACCTGAGTTATTTCACATATTGTATGTCATAAATTAAGATTTACTAGAGTAACAGGTATTTTGACCACATTGAAATCTATGCCTTATTTATGATAAAGTACACATTTTCATATTCAGTCTATACAGTAGAGAACAAATAGTATAGTAACAGTATATATGGCTATGTTGTCAAAATTTTGCTGGTATTGCCAAAGGGACGGGACACAACTGTGAAATGACAGCCATCCCTAATGTGGAATGTGTTGCTATTTAAGGACCTACAGTACTTAGTTGGACTGGTTTGACTTTTAGTTACTGTAATTTTAGGTCAGATCCAGAGTTGGATTAGAAAAGTGGTGCGGTGGAAACAACAGACACTGACTGTCTGCGTCCCAAATGGAACCAGCACCATTTCAACTTCAACATCATCCAATCACCGATTCTTAGTCTAATACAGTGACAACTAAAAGACACCAAAACAATTTAATCCAATTAAACGTAAGCTAAATATGAAATGGTTTGCTATGGGCGTTAACAATGTCATAATCTTTTTGACAAGACAACATCAGACATATACAGAGACAGAGAGGTGCTTAGTCCTCTTGCCTCTGATTTCAAATTAGGTGCAGGCTGCTCAGACTCACTCTACAAGCACAGAATCAGTCAACCCAGTCATCAGAACAGTTCATTAACAAGGTACATTGATCATTCTTTTTCTTCTCACTATTACTAAATAATAATCATGATTATATTGTATTGTATTCTTACTCTATTTCTCACAGTCACAGCCACAGTCAAACAGTGAATACCAGTCAACCAGTGAATACCAGACTAGCCAGAGGCTAAATCTGATCCGACCTTCGGGAAGAGAAAGTAGAGGTCCTTAAGGTGTGTATGAGCAGGTTTAAGCCTGTGTGCATTGGTGTGTATGTGATTTCAGAGCTTCCCTTGACTAACAGAATACCCCAGCTCTATTGTACAGGTGTACCTCGAGTCCCACAAACAGAGAAGGAAAGCACCAACAGAGTGTCAAGATGCTGACAGACGAGGTGTCTCAGATACAGGAGGTCAGTGAGTGCTGCCATCTTGATTTAGTTTTCTCTGCACCAGCAATATGGGAGAATGACTCAACATCACACAGTGGGTGGGGTTCTGTTGAAGGACAGGGAAATTAATGGGTGGTTTGGGTGTACAGAGGAAGGGTGTGTGTTGTTGATGTAAAGTCCTTCTAGTGTGTGTGTGTGTGTGCAAGCTGGTGTAGTGGAAATAAAATATATAATGTGTGTTATCTCTCTTTAGGTTCGGTACTGTCTGAAGACCTTGAGGGAACAGATGGCCACCAGACAGAATAACAAGGTACAATGCCTTCAGGAGGTATTCATAACCCTTGATTATTCCACATTCTGTTGTGTTACAGCCTGGTTTCAAAATGAATAAAATATTTATTTTTAAGTCACCTACACATAATACCTCATAATGGCAAAGTGAAAACATGTTTTTATAAAATGTTTCAAATGTATTGAAAATTAAATACAGAATTATCTAATTTACATAAGTATTCACACCCCTCAGTCAATACATGTTAGAATCATCTTTGGCAGCGATTACAGCTGAGTCTTTCTGGGTAAGTCTCTAAGAGCTTTGCACACCTGGATTGTACAATATTGGTACATTATTCTTTAAAAATGTATCAAGCTCTGTCAAGTTGGTTGTTGATCATTGCTAGACAGCTATTTACAAGTCTTTCCATAGACTTTCAAGCCGATTTAATTCAAAACTGTAACTAGGACACTCAGGAACGTTCAAAGTTGTCTTGGTAAGCAACTCCAGTGTATATTTGGGATTTAGGTTATTGTCCTGCTGAAAGGTGAATTCATCTTGGAGTTTCTGGTGGAAAGCAGACTGAACCAGATTTTCCTCCAGGAATTTGCTCCATTCTGGTTATTTTTATTCTGGAAAAACTCCCCAGTTCTTAACGATTACAAGAATACCCATAACATGATGCAGGTCACCACTATGCTTGAAAATATGGAGAGTGGTACACAGTAATATGTTGTATTGGATTTGCCCCAAACATAACATTTTGCCAATTTTTTTGCACGATTACTTTAGTGCTTTGTTGCAAACAGGATACATGTTTTCAAATATTTATATTATGTACAGGCTTCCTTCTTTTCACTCTGTCAGTTAGGTTTGTATTGTGGAGTAACTACAATGTTGTTGATCCATTGTCAGTTTTCCCCTATCACAGCCATTGAACTCTGTAATTGTATTGAAGTCACCATTGACTTCATGGTGAAATCCCTGAGCGGTTTACTTCCTCTCATGCCACTGAATGAGGAAGGGCGCATGTATCTTTGTAGTGACTAGGTGTATTGACACACCAACCAAAGCATAATAACTTCACCATGCTCAAAAGGATATTCAATGTTTGCCTTTTATTTTATTTACCCATCTACCAATAGGTGCCGTTCTTTGCGAGGCATTGGAAAACCTACCTGGTCTTGTGATTCAATCTGTGTTTGAAATGTACCGATTGACTGAGGCACCTAAGAGATAATTGCATGCGTGTGGTACAGAGATGAGGTAGTTATTCAAAAATGATGTTAAACACTATTGTTGTCATGCCTGCTCCCGCTTCCCCTCTCTTGTGCTCGAAGGCGCCAGGCTGCCTTTTATTACACACACCTGTCACCTTCATTACACGCATCAGCATTCATTGGACTCACTTGGACTCCTTCACGTTGTTGATTGCCCACTCTATATCTGTCTGTTCCTCAGTTTTGTTCCCCCTGTCAGCATTTTTGTCGTAATGATGTTTTGTTCCCCCGTCCAGACGCTGTTCTTGTTTTGTTTGAAGTCCACTTTCCGTCAAATGTTCACTCCCTGTACTTGCTTCTCGTCTCCAAAGTCAAACCTTACTCTTATTGCACACAGAGTGAGTCCATGTCACCTTCATTACACGCATCAGCACTCATTGGACTCACTTGGACTCCTTCACGTTGTTGATTGCCCACTCTATATCTGTCTGTTCCTCAGTTTTGTTCCCCCTGTCAGCATTTTTGTCGTAATGATGTTTTGTTCCCCCGTCCAGACGCTGTTCTTGTTTTGTTTGAAGTCCACTTTCCGTCAAATGTTCACTCCCTGTACTTGCTTCTCGTCTCCAAAGTCAAACCTTACTCTTATTGCACACAGAGTGAGTCCATGCAACTGATTATGTGACTTATTAAGCACATGTTTACTCCTGACCTTTAGGCTTTAAGGCTTGCCATAACAAAGGGGTTCAATACTTATTGGCTCAAGAGAATTCATCTTTCATGTTTTATTAATTTGAATACATTTCTAAAAACAGAATTACACTTTGACATTATGAGGTATTGTGTGTAGGCCAGTGACACAAAATCTCAATTGAATCCATTTTAAACTCAGGCTGTAACACAACAACATGTGGGAAAAAAATATATATAATTTCTGAAGGCACTGTAGCTATTTAAATTTTTCTTATACATTCTAATACTCAAATACAAACAAATAGATACAAATACTGATGAAATAACTCCACTAACCCCTGCTCTATCCTTCAGTTTCCAGCCAACGGTTACAAAGTCAGTGTCACCCTGCCTACCAACCCAGCAATTGTCACCAATTGTAAAATGGTTGGGACTGAGTCAGAAACAAATGTAAGACCTTATTTGCATATCAACATTTACTCAAACTTTTGTTCTCTTAAATATTTTGTTTGTTTGCATCAGTTCCACATTAGTGCTTTATAGAAAAAAAGTATTTAACTACTGTGTAGACGATTTGAATAGGAATAGGAATGTGTATATGAACTGAAAATTACATTTATATTCATATTATAAAATACTTTTAAAAACATACATTTTCACAAACTACATCCCTCTGTTTTTTAAAATGGCTGCTGGTCTCCATTTTAAAAGTATAGTGATATAAGACCACACACAGAGAGGTCACACACACACACGCTAACAACATATCGAATTTCAGTGCATCACAACATAGCATCCTGTAAAAGGACACCAGACAGCGATTACCTACAGTGGTGAGAGAACGTCTGTAAACCCTTCAGAGTTTTACTGTATTTCTGCATAGATTTGACCGAGTCTAAATAATAGATCAAGTTAACCCGATTAAACAAAAATCAATTGTACTTTTTAATTGATCCAACATTTAACTTCTTTGTCTGAAAAAGTTTATGAACCTCTAAATTAATGAGCTCAATTAAGTGTATTAAAGTAATCAAAAGATTAGTATATGGTCCTGTATTCCTTGCATTCAATGACTACATGAAGCTTGTAACTCTACCAACCCGTTGTATGCATTTGCATTTGGGGGTTACAGTATGTTTTGCCCAATACCGGAACTGAATGGTGAATAGTGAATGGTGAAAAATGTCCATTTTGGAGTCAGTTTTATTGTAAGACAGCATGTTAACATGTTTTGTTGTAGTGGTGTTCAGAAACATCTTCTATTCTTACTCACAATAAAACTGACTCCAAAATGCCACAAGACATTATTCACCATTCAGTTCAGGTTGGGAAAAACTTAACCCAAAACACACACACAAAAACCTGCAAATGTATACAACGAGTTTGTAGAGTTACAAACTTGATGTCGTCATTGCATGCAAGGAATATGGGAACAAATACAAAAATGTTGATTACTTTATTGAGCTCATTAATCTAGAGGTTCACATGCTTTTTCCAACAAAGACATTGAATGATGGATCAATTTGCTCAATAAAGAAATATAAAAGTAATTTAATCAGGTTCACTTTATCTTAACAGCTCTTAACCAACCATGCTATTTTTGTTAGTTTTTTGCATTGTTCGTAACTTGTTTTGCACAAAATGTTGCTGCTACCATCTCTTATGACTGAAAAGAGCTTCTGGACATCAGAACACTGATTCCTAACCTCAGATTAGACAAAGAGTTTTTCTTCAATTAGTCGGATGGGAGGGACACCCGACCAGGCCCAGAACCCCGTCATTCTCTAGAAAAGGAAACAGAGATTTTGCAGAAAAAGATCAGAGTGCCTTGTGAGGATCAGGAGACGAGTGTCTAATCTGCCTTTGCCTTCCGTCCTGCTAGCTAGCGTTCAATCGCTGGAAAATAAATGGGACGAACTGAAAACACGTATATCCTACCAACGGGACATTAAAAACGGTAATATCTTATGTTATACCGCCATATGCAAACAGAAAACACTCATCCAAAGGCGGCGCTCCTAGTGGCCAGGGACTTTAATGCAGTGAAACTTAAATGAGTTTTACCTCATTTCTATCAGCATGTTAAATGTGGAACCAGAGGGGAAACAATTCTAGACCACCTTTACTCCACACACAGAGACGTGTACAAAGGTCTCCCTCGCTCTCCATTTGGCAAATCTGACCATAATTCTATCCTCCTGATTCCTGCTTACACAAGCAAACATTAAAGCAGGAAGCACCAGTGACTTGTCCTATAACAAAGTGGTCAGATGAAGCAGATGCAAAACTACAGGACTGTTTTGCTTGCACCGACTGGAATATGTTCCGGGATTCTTCCGATAGCATTGAGGAATACACCACATCAGTCACTGGCTTTATCAATAAGTGCATCGGGGATGTCGTCCCAACAGTGACTGTACGCACATACCCCAACCAGAAGCCATGGATTACAGGCAACATTCGCACCGAGCTAAAGGGTAGAGCTGCTGCTTTCAAGGAGCGGGACTCTAACCCGGAAGCTTATAAGAAATCCCGCTATGCCCTCCTGACGAACCATCAAGCAGGCAAAGCGTCAATACAGAACTAAGATCTAATCATACAACACTGGCTCTGACGCTCATTCGAATGTGGCAAGGCTTGCAAACTACTCCAACACCATCATTAAGTTTGCTGATGACACAACAGAAGACAACGACGAGACCTGACCATGTGGTGCAAGGGCAACAACCTCTTCCTCAACGTGATCAAGAAAAACGAGATGATTGTGGACTACAGGAAAAGAAGGACCGAGCACGCCTCCCATTCGTATCGACGTGGCTGTAGTGGAGCAGGTTGAGAGCTTCAAGTTCCTTGGCATCCACATCACCAACAAGCTAACATGGTCCAAGCACACCAAGATAGTCGTGAAGAGGGCACGACAAAACCTATTGCCCCTCAGGAGATTTGGCATGGGTCCTCAGGTCCTCAAAAGGGTTTACAGCTGCACCATCGAGAGCATCCTGACAGGTTGCATCACTGCCTGGTATGGCAACTGCTCGGCCTCCGACCGCAAGACACTACAGAGGGTAGTGTGTACAGCCCAGTACATCACTGGGGCCAGGCTTCCTGCCATCCAGGACCTCTATATCAGGCGGTGTCAGAGGAAGGCCCTAAAAATTGTCAAGCCATAAGACTTCTGAACAGCAAATCAAATGGCTACCGGGACTATTTGCATTGATTTATTATTAGGACATAGATAAAGAGCTGATCACATGTTATGTGAAATCTATGCAGAAATACAGAAAATGCTGAAGAGTTCACTAAGTTTCTCTCCGCATTAGTAGGAATAACAATACATTCTAAGGGAATGCACTGTATGTCTGGACAGTGACTGTATTATATGACCTGTCCTTTGGTTAGAGTCTTGTTACGATACCTTCCGATTAAATCAAATCACATTTTATTGGTCACATACACGTGATTAGCAGATGTTATTGCTAGTGTAGCGAAATGCTTGTGCTTCTAGCTCTGACAGTGCAGTAATATCTGACAAGTAATATCTAACAAATTACACAACATATACCCAATACACACAAATCTAAGTAGGAATGAATTAAGTCTATATACATAAGGACGAGCGATGTCATAGCGGAACGGACTAAGATACAGCAGAATAGTATAGATTACAGTATATACATATGAGATGAGTAATGCCAGATATGTAAACATTATTAAAGTGACTAGTGTTCCTTTCCTTAAAGTGGCCAGTGATTTCTAGTCTATGCCTGTAGGCAGCAGCCTCTAATGTGCTAGTGATGGCTGTTTAATAGTCTGATGGCCTTGAGATAAAAGCTGTTTTTCAGTCTCCCGGTCCCAGCTTTGATGCACCTCGCCTTCTGGATGATAGTGGGGAGAACAGGCAGTGGCCTTGATGATCTTTTTGGCCTTCTTAGCCATTCTAAACGGTGTTAATGTTACGGAACACAATACATGGTGTGGTATTTTATTGGGAAAACCAGTGTGTTTAGCTGGCAGACACCTGACATTTACCTTATTTAGGTGGCCTTTTTACCTCAAGCAAATACGGAAATGGTATGCAAATGGCATGTCAGCACCGAGCACTCTGTATGTTTGTGTTTACTCTGTGTTCAAGTTCATTGAGCTTGTACTTAGCCTAATCTATGTCTCTCACTTTAAAGGTCAGGGAGAATTCAGAGGACAGTGCAAAGATAAGGGAGGTGAGCAAGCGCCTGTATGCCCAGCTGAAGGAGTCAGAGAAGAGACACAAGGAGGAGAGAGACAGAATGCAGGTCAGTGTATGGATAGATTCTCTCTCAAAAGTTTGGACACACGTACTCATTTAAGAAAAAATAAATATTTATTTTTACTATTTTCTACCATGTAGAATAATAGTGAAGACATCAAAACTATGAAATAACACATGGAATAATTTAGTAACCGGCAAAAAATGTTAAACAAATCAAAATCTATTTTATATTTGAGATTCTTCTCAACCAGCTTCATGAGGTAGTCACCTGTAATGCATTTCAATTAACAGGTGTGCCTTGTTAATTTTTTTTTGAGCCAATCAGTTGTGTTGTGACAAGGTAGGGTTGGTATACAGAAGACTGCCCTATTTGGTAAAAGACCAAGTCCATATTATGGCAAGAACAGCTCAAATAAGTAAAGAGAAATTACAGTCCATCATTACTTTAAAACAAGAAGGTCAGTCAATTCAGAAAATGTCAAGAACTTTCAATGTTTCTTCAAGTGCAGTTGCAAAAACCATCAAACGCTATGATGAAACTGGATCTTATGAGGGCCGCCATAGGAAAGGAAGACCCAGCGTTACCTCTGCTGCAGAGGATAAGTTCATTAGAGTTACCAGCCTCAGAACTTGCACCACAAATAAATTCTTCACAGAGTTCACAAAGTAACAGACACACCTCAGCATCAACTGTTCAGAGGAGACTGTGTGAATCAGGCCATCATAGTCGAATTGCTGCAAAGAAACCACGAAAGGACACAAATATGAAGACGCGACTTCCTTGGGCCATGAAACACGAGCAATGGACATTAGACAGGTGGAAATCTGTCCTTTGGTCTGATGAGTCCAAATTTGAGCTTTTTGGTTCCAACTGCTGTGTCTTTGTGAGGCGCAGAGTAGGTGAACGGATGATCTTCGCATGTGTGGTTCACACCGGGAAGCATGGAGAAGGAGGTGTGATGATGTGGGGGTGCTTTGCTGGTGACACTGTCTGTGCTTTATTTAGAATTCAAGGCATACTTAACCAGCATGGCTACCACAGCAGCGATACGCCACTCCATCTGGTTTGCGCTTAGTGGGACTATCATTTGTTTTTCAACAGGACAATGACCCAACACATCTCCAGGCTGTGTAAGGGCTATTTAACCAAGAAGGAGAGTGATGGAGTGCTGCATCAGATGACGTGGCCTCCACAATCACACGACCTCAACCCAGTTGAGATGGTTTAGCATGATTTGGACCGCAGAGTAAAGGAAAAGCAGCCAACAGGTGCTCAGCATATGTGGGAACTCCTTCAAGACTGTTGGAAAAACATTATAGGTGAGGCTGGTTGAAAGAATGCCAAGAGTGTGCAAAGCTGTCATCAAGGCAAAGGGTGGCAACTTTGAATAATCTAAAATTTAAAATATATTTTGATTTGTTTAACACTTTATTGGTTACTACTTGATGCCATATGTGTTATTTCATAGGTTTGATGTTTTCACTATTATTATACAATGTAGAAAATAGTAAAAAATAAAGAAAAACCCTTGAATGAGTAGGTGTGTCCAAACTTTTGACTGGTACTGTAGATTGACTGGTACGATTGATAAGAATGACCTAGAAGTATTACTGATGACCCCTAAAGACTGAGTGCTCAGTTATTCATCTTTGATATTAGAATTGGTATTTGCATTTAAGCCATCCCAGTCCACAATTGAATATCCACTGATCATGTAACACATTTGAACTATTTCCTGACCATTACTGTAACTAGATTTAATTGGGAACTTTACTTATCTGGCTCCCCCTGCAGGCTGAAAGCGATGAGTTCAGCCGGCGCCTCGACGAGCAGTCGAAGCACCTGCAGTGGGTGGAGGGGGAGGCGGGGGAGCGAGGTCAGAAGGTGGAGGAGTTGCAGAGGCTGCTGGGGGGCATGGAGCTGGAGGGTGCTGTCCTGAGGGGCAAAATAGCCGCCAGTGAGGCTGAACTGCTGCAGCTGAGAGCAGCCAAGGAGGGTGTGCAGGAGAAAAAGCAGAGGTGAAGAGGCTCTGTCACCATAACGACTACAAATCAGTCATAAAACTGAAACGTAGATTGTCTGCACATAGTATCACATATACAACTCCTACACTACTGTACATGAGTTGTATATGAGATACTATACAAACATTACAGTCCTCGGCAGCAGGCATTGCTACTGTATGGACTACATCGTTAATGAATTGCCATATTTATCCAAGATACTTAAAAGGATACTGTATACTCTCTTTAAACTTTGGACCCATAAATATGGCAAGTTTATATATAGTGTAAATATTATGGTAATTATGCTTATGTAACCAGTGGGTTGTGGTGTGTGTTGTCAGAACTGAGGAGCTGGAGAAGGAGCTGGCTGTCCTGAAGGAGAAAATCCATCAGCTGGACGACATGCTGAAGAGCCAGCAGAGGAAGGTCCGCCACATGATCGAACAGGTGAGAACACGCACATATGGATGCATGGACGCACGTACACACATGCGGCAGATACACACAGGTGGATGTGCACGGAGCGTACATGCACATACAAGCACATACACACACAATCATACACAAACACAAACACACACAAACCCTGCATGCGTAGCAGCCATCAATGGGAAAATGATATTGAAAAGGAGGGATTAGAGGGTTCCTAATTGCTTTGGTTTGTAAAGGCAATAGGGGAGTTACTGTAAGCCAAGCTAAACTGTTTGCTGAAACAGAACACTCATCATGAATAAGTGATGAAGCATCCTCTTCTGTGGAAGTTAGAGTGAATGTTGGTTTTCCTCTGTAGTATCTAAGTGTATTTGTTTTGTGTGTGTTACAGCTGCAGAACTCACGGACAGTAATACAGGAGAGAGAGAGAGTGATCAAGGATCTAGAGGAGAAGGTGGCTTTTCTGGAAGCTGAGGTCAGTACTCATACAGCTATTTGTGTTGTGGTGTGTGTATGTGTGTTTGAGGGATAGGGGTCCCTGTGTTAGGTCCCTCTCTGTCTGAATGACCTTTGACCCCTCTCCTCTCCAGAACACAGAGATGCGTGACCAGATAGAGTACTTCCTGGAGGGTCAGAAGCCTGCTTCTCCGCCCACCAAAGAATGCAAACCCACTCCCCAGATTATCTACAGGTGACAACAACACCTTCCTGTCTCTTATCTCTATAGGGCTGGTTTCCCGGACACAGATCAAACCTATTCCAGGACTAAAAAGCTATTGTAATGGAGATTTTTCATTGAGTCAAAATATATATATATTTACACAAAAATCAATTCAATTAATGTGTGGTTATCTTCATGAACAACACAGCAGCAACACAGTATAATGTTCCAGGATAGAAATGAGGGCCAAGGAAGTTGGTATATTTCTGTTCTTTTGCCCACCTTTATCAATGCACGGAAATAAGTCACTTCCTTCAATCTGAGTCATCGAGATCAAGTCCTGAGCAGAGGGAGATAAAGATCAAGAGAGATGGATAGAGGAAGTGATAAAATGAGCGAGACAGCTGGTTGGTGTGTGTGTGTATATACAGTTGAATTCGGAAGTTTACATATACATAGGTTGGAGTCATTAAAAGTCATTTTTAAACCACTCCACAAATTTCTTGTTAACAAATTATAGTTTTGGCAAGTCGGTTAGGACATCTACTTTGTGCATGACACAAATAATTTTTCCAACATTTGTTTACAGACAGATTATTTCACTTATAATTCACTCTATCACAATTCCAGTGCGTCAGAAGATTACATACACAGTTGACTGTGCCTTTAAAAAGCTTGGAAAATTCTAGGAAAGGATGTCATGGCTTTAGAAGCTTCTGATAGGCTAATTAACATAATTTGAGTCAATTGGAGGTGTACCTGTGGATGGATTTCAAGGCCTACCTTCAAACTCAGTGCCTCTTTTCTTGACATTATGGGAAAATCAAAAGAAATCAGCAAAGACATCAGAAAAAAAATTGTAGACCTCCACAAGTCTGGTTCGTCCTTGGGCAGAACTGAACAAGTGTGCATCAGCAAGGAGGCCTACAAACCTAATTCAGTTACACCAGCTCTGTCAGGAGGAATGGGCCAAAATTCACCCAACTTATTGTGGGAAGCTTGTGGAAGGCTGCCCGAAACGTTTGACCCAAGTTAAACAATTTATAGGCAATGCTACCAAATACTAATTGAGTGTATGTAAACTTCTGACCCACTGGGAATGGGATGAAAGAGATAAAAGCTGAAATAAATAATTCTCTCTCCTATTATTCTGACATTTCACATTCTTAAAATAAAGTGGCGATCCTAACAGGGAATTTTTACTAGGATTAAATGTCAGTACTTGTGAGAAACTGAGTTTAAATGTATTTGGCTAAGGTGTATGTAAACTTCCGACATCAACTGTATACACTACCGTTCAAAAGTTTGTGGTCACTTAGAAATGTCCTTGTTTTTGAAAGAAGCACATTTTTTTGTCCATTTAAAATAGATTAGAAAGAGGAGTGGGAGGTCCCCGGTGCACAACTGAGCAAGAGGACAAGTACAATACTGGCCTTCTAGGCAGAGTTACAAAGAAAGAGCCATATCTCAGACTGGCCAATAAAAATAAAAGATTAAGATGGGCAAAATAACACACACTGGACAGAGGAACTCTGCCTAGAAGGCCAGCATCCCGGAGTAACCTCTTCACTGTTGACGTTGAGACTTGTGTTTTGCAGGTACTATTTAATGAAGCTGCCAGTTGAGGACTTGTGAGGTGTCTGTTTCTCAAACTAGACACTCTAATGTACTTGTCCTCTTGCTCAGTTGTGCACCGGGGCCTCCCACTCCTCTTTCTATAGAGGCCAGTTTGCACTGTTCTGTGAAGGGAATTAGTACACAGCGTTGTACAAGATCTTCAGTTTCTTGGCAATTTCTAGCACTGAATAGACTTAATTTCTCAGAACAAGAAAAGACTGACGACTTTCAGAAAAAAAATATTATTTTCTGGCCATTTTGAGCCTGTATTCGAACACGTAAATGCTGATGCTCCAGATACTCAACTAGTCTAAAGAAGGACTGTTTTATTGCTTCTTTAATCAGAACAACAGTTTTCAGCTGTGCTAACATAATTGCAAAAAGGTTTTCTAATGATCAATTAGCCTTTTAAAATGATAAACCTGGATTAGCTAACACAACGTGCCAATGGAACACAGGAGTGATGGTTGCTGATAATGGGCCTCTGTACGCCTATGTAGACATTCCATGAAAAATCATCAGTTTCTCGCTACAATAGTCATTTACAACATTAACAATGTCTACACTGTATTTCTGACCAATTTGATGTTATTTTAATGGGCAAAAAAATGTGCTTTTCTTTCAATAACAAGGACGTTTCGAAGTGACCCCAAACTTTTGAATGGTAGTGTGTGTGTATATACAGTGCCTTGCGAAAGTATTCGGCCCCCTTGAACTTTGCGACCTTTTTCCACATTTCAGGCTTCAAACATAAAGAAATAAAACTGTATATTTTTGTGAAGAATCAACAACAAGTGGGACACAATCATGAAGTGGAACGACTTTTATTGGATATTTCAAACTTTTTTAACAAATCAAAAACTGAAAAATTGGGCGTGCAAAATTATTCAGCCCCTTTACTTTCAGTGCAGCAAACTCTCTCCAGAAGTTCAGTGAGGATCTCTGAATGATCCAATGTTGACCTAAATGACTAATGATGATAAATACAATCCACCTGTGTGTAATCAAGTCTCCGTATGAATGCACCTGCACTGTGATAGTCTCAGAGGTCCGTTAAAAGCGCAGAGAGCATCATGAAGAACAAGGAACACACCAGGCAGGTCCGAGATACTGTTGTGAAGAAGTTTAAAGCCGGATTTGGATACAAAAATATTTCCCAAGCTTTAAACATCCCAAGGAGCACTGTGCAAGCGATAATATTGAAATGGAAGGAGTATCAGACCCTGAAGGAGTATCAACACCCTGAACCCACTGTCAAACATGGTGGTGGCAGCATCATGGTTTGGGCCTGCTTTTCTTCAGCAGGGACAGGGAAGATGGTTAAAATTGATGGGAAGATGGATGGAGCCAAATACAGGACCATTCTGGAAGAGAACCTGATGGAGTCTGCAAAAGACCTGAGACTGGGACGGAGATTTGTCTTCCAACAAGACAATGATCCAAAACATAAAGCAAAGTCTACAATGGAATGGTTCAAAAATAAACATATCCAGGTGTTAGAATGGCCAAGTCAAAGTCCAGACCTGAATCCAATCGAGAATCTGTGGAAAGAACTGAAAACTGCTGTTCACAAATGCTCTCCATCCAACCTTACTGAGCTCGAGCTGTTTTGCAAGGAGGAATGGGAAACAATTTCAGTCTCTCGATGTGCAAAACTGATAGACATACCCCAAGCGACTTACAGCTGTAATCGCAGCAAAAGGTGGTGCTACAAAGTATTAACTTAAGGGGGCTGAATAATTTTGAACGCCCAATTTTTCAGTTTTAGATTTGTTAAAAAAGTTTGAAATATCCAATAAATGTCGTTCCACTTCATGATTGTGTCCCACTTGTTGTTGATTCTTCACAAAAAAATACAGTTTTATATCTTTGTTTGAAGCCTGAAATGTGGCAAAAGGTCGCAAAGTTCAAGGGGGCCGAATACTTTCTCAAGGCACTGTATATATATTTATATAGCCAGCTCCTAGCATTGATACTGATATCTGTTGGTTCGTTGTGATTTGATGCCTGACATACTCTATCTAGAGTCTAGATAAACCCGATGGTAACAAAGCACTCTGGTTACAGTGACAGGCCCAGTTCCATCATTACTTTATTGCTTGAGGCATAACCGCATTTGAGTTTTATGCATTTGAGTTTTATGTGTGCGTTATTGTCTCTCTCAACTTTTCCCAAAATGTATATCTAGAATTGGTATCTTGAATTGCGAATTTGGCCTATATATGGTATGACTTGATATAAGAAAGAGTGAGCTCATTTTCAAGTCGGTGCTCAATTGACACCTTCTAAAATAGTTGATGGCTGTGTTTTCTAGTTAACCCCTGGGAGAGACAATCAAGACAAAGCAGTTACTCACACACACTGGGGGAGTTTTCAGCACCCAGTTCCGTTACCTATTTCACCAGGATACCTCTGCTTCAGGGTCCATAGGTCACATTCCTGTGTTTGCAGTGCACCTTACACACACAGTTGCTTGCAGTTGCATGTTAACAATAAGATGTCTCTGATTTCATCTACCTGGTTTTGTCTGAAATTAGATGACCTTGACGGTATAGTTTTTTTCTCCCGAATTTCGTGATATCCAATTGGTAGTTACAATCTTGTCCCATCGCTTCAACTCCCGCACGGACTCGGGAGAGGCAAAGGTCGGGAGACATGCGTCCTCCAAAACACGGCCCTGCCAAGCCGCTCTGCTTCTTGACCCACTGCTCGCTTAACCCGCGACCCAGCCGCACCAATGTGTCGGAGAAAACACTGTACAACTGTCGACCGAAGTCAGCTTGCATGCGCCCGGTAGCTAGAGCACAATGGGACAAGGCCATCCCGGCCGGCCAAACCCTCCCCTAACCCGGACGACGCTGGGCCAATTGTGCGCCGCCTCATGGGTCTCCCGGTCGTGGCTGGCTGCGACACAGCCTGGGATGGAACCCGGGTTTGTAGTGATGCCTCTAGCACTGAAAGCAGTGCCTTAGACCGCTGCGTCACTCGGGAGGCCCCCATTGATGGTATAATTTCAAAGGAGGTAGTTTAAAGCACTATCATTACACCCTACATGCATATAACTTCTGATGATTATAGTGTGTCCCCCAAATGGCACCCTATTCCCCCTTTTGGACCCTGGTCAAAAGTAGTGACCTACATAGGGATTATGGTTGCATTTGGGACGCAACCATTGTGTGGTATTTTCCTATACCGTTAGTACCAATTTTGCTGTCTGGTTTAAGAGCTCTTATTTTGTGAAACAAAATATTTTTTTCTGTTACAGTTATGGGCCCTTTTACAAACCAAACATATTTAATGTGAAAACCGTCCCTCTGTCTATTGTAGATATAAGTTGTGTAGTAGCTTTGTGCATGAGGTCTTTGTACTTTTATCTGTCTTTGTTTGTCAAAATAAAGCTTATTTAAAGTAGTTGAAAAAAAGTTGTTCCCTCCTTTTTCTGTCCCACATGTTAGATGTCTTTAGAGAAATCAAAAAAGCATTATAATAGACACTTTATTATGGAGGGTGATCAGTGCCAATTCAAAATGGCAATGCTTAGATTCTGAATTGAAATGCGAAAATTATAAATGTGTTTATATTTTCTTATCAATGTTCATGATTCTTGCACCAATTAATTTTCAATGTTAAAATAAAATGGCTGCTTGAAAATTGGAAACGGTAAACGGAAATTCTAAATGAAAATGGTAAACAGAAAATGGCAAATTGATTAAGGGAAAATTGTAAAATGCAAAGTGAAATGGAAAGTAGTTGTTTTAATTTTCCAACTGCCCAATTTAGCATTTTCACTTTTTATTTTCAAATTCCTTCCTGGAGGTGTGAACCAGGAGAGCAACAAGACATCAATCACCATGCAGGGATACATCTTAGCCATGTGACACTCATTGCATTGACTTTAAACTAGAGTAAATGACAGGGTTCGGACCTTGTGCTGCTCCAGTTACAACTGGCCTGGGCCCTAGGACCATGTCCCAGGACTACCTGACATGAGGACTCCTTGCTGTCCCCAGTCCACCTGGCCATGCTCCTGCTCCAGTTTCAACTGTTCTGCCTTACTATTATTCAACCATGCTGGACCTGAGCCCTAGGACCGTGCCCCAGGACTACCTGACATGATGGCTCCTTGCTGTCCCCAGTCCACCTGACTGTGCTGCTGCTCCAGTTTCAACTGTTCTGCCTTATTATTATTCGACCATGCTGGTCATTTATGAACATTTGAACATCTTGGTCATGTTCTGTTATAATCTCTACCCGGCACAGCCAGAAGAGGACTGGCCACCCCACATAGCCCGGTTCCTCTCTAGGTTTCTTCCTAGGTTTTGGCCTTTCTAGGGAGTTTTTCCTAGCCACCGTGCTTTTACACCTGCATTGTTTGCTGTTTGGGGTTTTAGGCTGGGTTTCTGTACAGCACTTTGAGATATCAGCTGATGTACGAAGGGCTATATAAATACATTTGATTTGATTGATTTGATTTGATATACACCAGAAGAACAACTTAGCCTGCTAAACCAAAGCCTAAGAAATGTATCTTGGGGAGCCAATGCAATTTTTTTGGTCTCAGGCAAAGTTACTTATCACATGTGCAAGGTCATTTTGTCATGGCTAATCCGGTTCTTTTCGCTAAAACATAATATCAATACTGCCAAATTAATTGTTTTTAGGATTTAAAAAAAATTCTCCTTGACCGTCTAGCTTTTATTTTGGCGATTGTTAGTTCTCAAAGATTATATTATTATCACACTTACAATATACACAGTTCTGGCCAATTATGAGCGCACCCTTGCACTTTTAAATGATTCGCTATTTCTTCTCAAATAATAATCACAATAAACACCTTGGTAGTAGGTTTTCAACATTGAGGAACCAATTTTATTTTTGTCAACTTAAGTTTCCATTTATTTTTTATTTTTATAAAGACAAATGTCATGGACAAAATTATATGTACCCTGGAGCTAGTACAGCATAGCCTTCGGCCAAGAACACTCCAGGCTTCTTGTAGCCATCAATGAGCTTGCTGCACCTTTTAAATGGCAATTTGGCCCACTCTTCAGCAGCAAACTGTCTTCAATGTTTGAGGCGTGATGTCCACTATACGTCTATTGCTTCATTTGGTCATTGGTAAACATAGGAAGACACCACTGCTGAAGGAGACTAGAAAACCTGAATAAACTTGTCAAAAACCCACCCAAACAATCCTAAATCCCAGGTGAAATGTTGTGGACCAATGTTTGAGCTATTTGGCAGTATAGATCAGTGCTGTGTTTACCGACATCCAGTCAAGGAAAAGAACACCATCCTTACAATCAAAAATCAGGGAGGTTTAAAGATTCTGTGTGGTTGCTTTGCTGCCTCTGGTACTCGGGGCCTTGAACGTGCACAAGGCATCATGAAATCAGCAGATTATCAGGTGTTTGAGTCCAATGTTCAACGCAGGTTCCAAAAAAATGGGTGTCCATTGAAAGCTGTAGGTCTTCCAGCAGTACAATGACCCCAAACACACATCAAAAAGCACCTTGGAATGGTTCAAGAAAAAACACTGGACTGTTCTGGAGTGGCCAGCAAAGAGTCCAGATCTGAATCACATCCATAACCTATGGCGAGAAATGAAAACAGCAATTGGTGGAGGGCACCCCTCAAACAATGAAGAATTAGAGAAGTTTGCTGCTGAAGAATGGGCCAAATTGTTTGAAGGGTGCCCTCCACCAATTGATGTTTTCATCTCTCGCCACAGGTTATGGATGTGATTCAAATCTGGACTCTTCGCTCTGAATTGTTAAAGAAAAATGCAAGTCTGACCATATAAAATGGTCGGAACTGTAGGTACATTCTCCTTTCTACATACTTTCTGGTTTACACTGAATGCATTTTTCAATTCTGAAATTAATTTCTACATTTTTTTACACCATTATTATAATTCCAATGGCAGAAAATCCCTTGTCATATTTGTGCTGTGGCTCAGATGTATCTCTGTGAGGAGGAAGAGGTCAAAGGATGGTAAAACCTACACTCGATCCCTCCGATGTCAACAACTACAGACCAGTATCCCTTCTTTCTTTTCTCTCCAAAACTCTTGAACGTGCCGTCCTTGGTCAGCTCTCCCGCTATCTCTCTCAGAATGACCTTCTTGATCCAAATCAGTCAGGTTTCAAGACTAGTCATTCAACTGAGACTGCTCTTCTCTGTATCACGGAGGCGCTCCGCACTGCTAAAGCTAACTCTCTCTCCTCTGCTCTCATCCTTCTAGACCTATCGGCTGCCTTCGATACTGTGAACCATCAGATCCTCCTCTCCACCCTCTCCGAGTTGGGCATCTCCGGCGCGGCCCACGCTTGGATTGGGTCCTACCTGACAGGTCGCTCGTACCAGGTGGCGTGGCGAGAATCTGTCTCCTCACCACGCGCTCTCACCACTGGTGTCCCCCAGGGCTCTGTTCTAGGCCCTCTCCTATTCTCGCTATACACCAAGTCACTTGGCTCTGTCATAACCTCACATGGTCTCTCCTATCATTGCTATGCAGACGACACACAATTAATCTTCTCCTTTCCCCCTTCTGATGACCAGGTGGTGAATCGCATCTCTGCATGTCTGGCAGACATATCAGTGTGGATGACGGATCACCACCTCAAGCTGAACCTCGGCAAGACGGAGCTGCTCTTCCTCCCGGGGAAGGACTGCCCGTTCCATGATCTCGCCATCACGGTTGACAACTCCATTGTGTCCTCCTCCCAGAGCGCTAAGAACCTTGGCGTGATCCTGGACAACACCCTGTCGTTCTCAACTAACATCAAGGCGGTGGCCCGTTCCTGTAGGTTCATGCTCTACAACATCCGCAGAGTACGACCCTGCCTCACACAGGAAGCGGCGCAGGTCCTAATCCAGGCACTTGTCATCTCCCGTCTGGATTACTGCAACTCGCTGTTGGCTGGGCTCCATGCCTGTGCCATTAAACCCCTACAACTCATCCAGAACGCCGCAGCCCGTCTGGTGTTCAACCTTCCCAAGTTCTCTCACGTCACCCCGCTCCTCCGCTCTCTCCACTGGCTTCCAGTTGAAGCTCGCATCCGCTACAAGACCATGGTGCTTGCCTACGGAGCTGTGAGGGGAACGGCACCTCAGTACCTCCAGGCTCTGATCAGGCCCTACACCCAAACAAGGGCACTGCGTTCATCCACCTCTGGCCTGCTCGCCTCCCTACCACTGAGGAACTACAGTTCCCGCTCAGCCCAGTCAAAACTGTTCGCTGCTCTGGCTCCCCAATGGTGGAACACACTCCCTCACGACGCCAGGACAGCGGAGTCAATCACCACCTTCCGGAGACACCTGAAACCCCACCTCTTTAAGGAATACCTAGGATAGGATAAAGTAATCCTTCTCATCCCCCCCCCCCCTTAAAAGATTTAGATGCACTATTGTAAAGTGGCTGTTCCACTGGATGTAATAAGGTGAATGCACCAATTTGTAAGTCGCTCTGGATAAGAGCGTCTGCTAAATGACTTAAATGTAAATGTAATGTAATGTGAATTGTAACTCAAGTGGTTTAGTTACCAGACATGATGACTAGGCCTAACCTTGCCTGAGATCTGAAGAGTTGCATTGGCTCCCTGAGTCAATGCCTAGGCTTCAGCTTAGCAGGCCCCTGCTTTTCTGGTGCGCAGGAGACCTGGGTTCTCACTCTGTGTGTTGGTTACTCTAGTCTAAAATCAATGTACAGAGAGCCCACATGGGGGTGTGGTGTTGCTCTCCTGGTTCACGCCTCCAAGAAATAATATGCATACACTTTGAAAATGAAAATTGAAAAAGAGAAAATTATTAATTGGGTAGTTGTAAAATGAAAACAGCCACTTTCAATTTGCCTTTGATTTTCTGTTTACCATTTGGCCTTTTCTTTGAACCATTTTCACATGTAATTTTTAATTTGGAATTGAATTGTGGCATGAATCATACACTGATATGAAAATAAAATGTATATCTACTATTTTCACATTCCTATTTAGCATTTAAGCTTTGCATTTTCTAACTGGCAATGATCACCATCCATAGTTTGTAAGCACTGCTCCTTGAATAACTGCAGTGGACCATGTTGCTCCCCAACTTGCTAATGGCATCTAGTGGAAAAATCTAAACACACAGATGGAGAGTAATTTAGCTCCATTCCATGTTTTAATCTCAACACAAGATCACATAACTACACAGTTCAGATTCTACATGTAAAAAAAAAAAAGCTTTTGAAATGAATATAAATATATTTTCTTCATCTATACAAACAACCAATCAACACATACATACATGTGAAGTTTACAATTCAAGTGTAGGGGAAACTAACAGTTGTAATGCATAACTGTTGTACAATGGTCTTTGTCCTTAGTGTATGTGTCAGCACCAATACATTGAAGTACCATAGACTCATAGTAGATTCCTGGGATAAAGACCCTGATATGACGATAGGACAATTCTCCTTATTGCCAATGGAAATAAAGTAAAACATACATGCAATGTGATCTTCCGCAAGCTTTAGTATATACACTACATGCTTGATCTGTTACTATGTTTTTGGTAGTCCCCATAGCAAAGCTGTGCTCAATTCCATCACAATTCCAATTATTGCTATTGAATACAATTCCTATGGATTCAACAAGCAGGAATTGAAATCGAACTGACCCAACAGTCACCTCTCACAGGGTGCTCTCCAGTGTGTTGTAGTTGTCCTTGAAGCTCTTGAGCTCCAGGAAGTGCTTTGGCCTCTTGCTGCGCTGGCTGGTGGAGGGCAGGTAGGTAACTTGGATGGTGGGGGGGGTGCTGCGGGCTGGGGAACCGGTCAGGTCCTTGGCTGCTGACTGGTGATGCTGGTCCAAACTGGTGGTGCTGGAGTAGGCTTTCACACTGAGGAGAGAAGAGAGAGGGTAGTGTCAAACTCAAATTAAATGGCATGATAACGTGAGAGTGAAGATTTCTGTGACATGATGGAAGACATCTGTTCCTACTGATATATTTATTTGTTGAGCAAACACATTACTTTTTATAATAATACTTACACATCAGCCAGTTCATTCAGAGCATCCTGGTATTTCATATATTCCTCTTCCCCAAATACCTAAAACACAGAAAGTCACTTCCACTGACGACCACTGTCAACACGAAAACAGTCAATTCACAAAAACCACAAACCCCTGTGCCATGACGTGCACTGTCATATCCCTCCAACAGGTTGTCAATGAGGGTGCTACGGCTGCTCTTGATCAGAGAGTGGGAGTTACGCAGATCCAGCAGCCAGTTGCGGAAACTGCGTCCTGTGATGGCGTTCGGGTTGCGGCCCATCTCCTGCAGCGGGATCCCTGGGGTTGGAGAGGGGACGGATAATTACAAGAAAGAGGATAACGTATGCCAATTGGAATGTACAGCCAAAATTAAAATCTTAAAATCTCTCTACTATCGGCTCTTACCAGAGTCCCGAATGGCATCTAGAGCCTTCATCCTGTACAGGTAGTTGTAGCAACCTGAGAATATCATGGAGGTCATTAATGATACCATTACAGTACTATAAAAACACAACATCTTGTCCACTACAGAGAACAAATGTGTTGCATGTATACATTTGAATGGTGACTTACTGAACTGTGTCCCGTGCTTCAGCCTATCATCCTCCTCAGAGAGTAGACGCGGCTCGAAGCGGATTTCCTGAACCTTGGACAGACGCGCATCGATCTCTTCCCGCAAACCCTGCAGAAACACCAACAAGGCTCAAATCATCAACATACAAAGATAACACATACTATGGTATTAATCTGTTTGATTGATTGCAGCATAGAGTAGGATAATCGTAAATGAGAGAGATGACCGAGAGGTTTGTCTCTGACAGCTGAGGGTCTTGCCTTGGGTGCATTGTGTCCAATAGGGGCATGGGGTCCTCTGCGGGACCTCATAGCAAAACGCATGATCTGCCGCTTGACGAAGATAAATAGCAATACAAACACCTGTGCAAAAAAACTATCCAAGTCAGAATGTCAAGACTATTAGCAATAAGCAATATTAGTATAGGTTACTTTTTTTTTAAAGGCACAATTCATACCAGTTTGTGCTAATTATAAGTAATTTTAAGTAGTGAAATATACCCCGATTGTCTAAGGCAGGGCTCTCCAACCTTGTTCCTTGAGAGCTACCGTCCTGAAGGTAGCTCTCCATGAACAGGATTTGAGACCCCTGGTCTAAGGCATGTGACATGCAACAATATATCACAAAGAAGCTGTAACATTAACGTTAGATAGACCGCTAACTGTTGTTAACCTATTCATCAGGGGCTGTTTGTATGCATAGCTTAGCTGGCTGGCTAGCGGTACATCTCTCACGGATTTCACCCAATGATGTGTACATATAGCTAAATCATTGATTGCGCCTAGTAATGCATTTAAAATATCACTTACCAGGCTGCCATATGCCATAACTAGCACTACATTCACACCGGACAAAGGTGACTCGGCCATTCTGAAATGTCCTTCTTCAGAGGTTTCTTTGGGTTTGCTACATTACCCAGATATACTTTTGAGGAGATGGGAAACTCCACATAAATCGTGTTAACGCACAAGCGTCGTCAATGGGCCGCGCAGTGCATTCCGGGCGATTCTGGGACAAGGGGGAGCGCTCCTGCAAGGCCTGAATGGGAGCGCTAGCTACAACAATTTCGTGAACAAGAAGTACAACTTTACAAATATTTTCAGAAATGTGAGATAATTAACTTTCTCTGTAATATCTTATAGTTTGGAATCATGCCATTACGTACTTTAGAGGAAAATAGCAGGCTAATCAACTCATATCCTGACTTTGAGAAGGGATTGAGCGACGCAGCATGACAACGTGAACACGATTGGTCGACAGTCTGCTGGGTGGGGCGTTATACGTAGGTCCATATATTGCCGATGGGATTCCTATCTCCTCTTTTCTCATATTTTTGCGTTAGATACTAGATCTAAGGGTTTGGCTGGCTTGATCCCAGGAGACAGTGAATCAAACATTGAGCCAATGTATGAGTGATATTCCAACGAAACAGTGTATTGATTTTGAGTCAAGCTAGCTACACATTCAATCAAATAACAATTGTGAAGAAGACACATAGCTAGCTAGAATTGTGTAAAAAGAGATGTTCTTCTTCGATGCGGTTTTAAAAAAAAAGGTTTTAAATGTAACCTTTATTTAACCTAGGCAAGCCAGTTAAGAGCAAATTCTGATTTACAATGGCGCCAAAGTCGGACGACGCTGGGCCAATTGTGCGCAGACATAATGGACACCCAATCACAGCCGGATGTGATACGCCTGGATTCAAACCAGGGACTGTAGTGATGCCTCTGGCACCAAGCTGCATTGCCTTAAACCGCTCTGCCACTTGGGAGCCTACTCTGGTTTAATGGCGTTTGGCATCCAATAAATGTTGCATTACCGCCACCAACTCGACTGGAGTATAACTCCCTTATACTTTGCATGAAAATAATAAGAATATATATATATATATATATATTCTTTTTTACCAGTCATCTAACCCTACACTCATTAAAAACCCTCCACCCTGGGCCTCCAGAGAGGCGCAGCGCTCTTATGCACTGCAGTGTGTGCGGCATCACTACAAACCCGGGGTCAATCCCGTGCTGTGAGACAGCCGGCTGTGTCAGGTGACCTATGAGGCGCTGCACAATTAGCCAACCGTCGTCCGTGTTAGGGGAGATTTTGACACCCAGGATTTCCTTGTCCCATTCGCTCTCCAGCGACATCTGTGGCGTGCCAGGTGCCTGCACGCTGACTTCGGTCACCAGTTGTGCAGTGTTTCATCTGACACTTTGGTGCAACTGGCTTCCGGGTTAAGCGTGCAGTGTTTCAAAAAGCTGTGTGGCTTGGCAGGGTCGTGTTCCGAAGGACGCATGGCCCTCGACCTTGTTTGGTAAAAGTACCAAACAACAAAACAAAAAAAAACACCACCCTACTCCACTAAATCTAACTAGTCATACCTCAGGCCACCAGCCTGAAAGGACGGGACACTACCACTTAATACACCCTGTACGTCAAATCTTGTACATCCAAATAGTTCTCTGCAGCTGCCACCGCAACCTCAATTGTCTGCGACTAACGTCCCATCCCTGTAGTATAGTTTATAACCATTGCTATAAACTAAAAAAAGTCCAATCTTACTGAAGCATACAGCATATCACTTGTTGGCTTATCCCTCTGTACTGGTACAGATATACTATTCACACTGCTCCAAACTGATATATCCTAGCATCACTTTGTCGGGCAAAGACTCAGCATCAAAACTCAAAAGAACAGACAAAGACTCTTCTGTTTCTCCACTCACGCCACCCTGTCCGTTGCACCAAACGATGAGCATCAAGAAGACTAGGAATCTTCCTCTTCAGTTGATCCTCTTTTATATTTACCGCTACCCCAGTAATCACCTCCTTTCAATGGCACCCTTTTCTTGAGCACAAAACAATTCACATCTCTTGTCCCCAGTCGTTTGATACGGAGCACCTGCTCCCTCTGACCAACAGAAACACAAACAATTATCACAACGTCACTTTCGGGTCATAGTAGTGGGGAAGTAGTTTTGGGGTGAGGTGCTACTTGGGGAGTTTTTGCCTCCGCTGCATTCGGCTATATAGGTCCGCTAATACAGGACTATTGGTGGGGAGCAGGTAGCCTTGTGGGTAGGAGCGTTTGCCAGTCTCCAAAAAGTACGATCTTTGTCCCCATGTGCAGTTGCAGACCGTCTAGTCTGGCTTTTTATGGCGGTTTTTGAGCAGTGGCTTCTTCCTTGCTGAGCGGCCTTTCAGGTTATGTCGATATAGGACTCGTTTTACTGTGGATACAGATACTTTTGTACCTGTTTCCTCCAGCATCTTCACAAGGTCCTTTGCTGTTGTTCTGGGATTGTTTTGCTCTTTTCGCGTCAAAGTACGTTCATCTCTAGGAGACAGAACGCGTCTCCTTCTTGAGCGGTATGACGGCTGCGTGGTCCCATACTGTTTATACTTGCATACTATTGTTTGTAAATATGAACGTGCTACCTTCAGGCGTTTGGAAATTGCTCCCAAGGATGAACCAGTTGTGGAGGTCTACAATTCTTTTCCCAAGGTCTTGGCTGATTTCTTTTGATTTTCCCATGATGTCAAGCAAAGAGGCACTGAGTTTGAAGGTTGGCCTTGAAATACATCCACAGGTAAACCCCCAATTGACTTTAATGATGTCAATTAGCGTATCAAAAGCTTCTAAAGCCATGACATAATTCTCTGGAATTTTCCAAGCTGTTTAAAGGCACAGTCAACTTAGTGTATGTAAACTTCTGACTTCAACTGTACATATTTTTCTTTTATTCAGATTTTTCAGGGGGTGTGGCAGCATCCTCAGCGCCCCTACTTCCCACGGATATGCTTTGGGTTACCTTCACCGATTCCAGAGCACTTAACTACGTTTTCACCCACCCTGAAACCACAAATGAATCAGACAAAAGGCAAAGGTCCACTTTTTCCAAAACTGTCACTACCGTCACAGACTCATCTTTATCCTGACGGTGCAAGCCTCGGGCTCCAAGAACTTTACCACACCTACCACTTCGCCCTCATTTACTTCCATTTGTCCTCATCTCTTCAATCCATTGTACAGCGCACTCTGCTTACACTTTCTAACATTCTTCTTCAACAAACCATCTCCCTTTTTTCCTCAATTTTTAACCAATTCAAGCTCACCCTCTTCCTCCCTCTTCCTCTCTTCAACCTCCTCTGCCTCTCTTTTCCCCTCCATTCCTCTTCCGTAATCCAAGTATGCGTCTCATGATAATACAGCACTTCTCCTCAGGGGCGCCACTTTGGTTTTAGAGGTAGGGTGTTCTCCCCCAGAATTTGTTTGGGTATCTAAAGCTAATTTTCAGAAATTTTACACATTCCAATATGGCATCTCTAGAACAAAAAGTAAGCAAAAATGCCCACAGTCATCAAGCTAGGTCAAATATAATTATTAAATATGTTTAAGTGATTCATAAGACTGAACAAGATCAAAGTTAATTCAATAATAAATATTGTGTTGCACCTTTAACCAATAGCCTAACATATGAAGAACTCTTGAAAAAATACAAAGACTTTTGATTGTCTTTCGTAAAACGTCCTCTATATCAAATTTCAGCCAGACCGACCAGCCAGCCCGAGCCGCCTGCACGCCCGACCCCCACCAGTCTAGTCAATAACTCAATTCTCTCCAAACACAACTTCCCAGTTCACACCTTCAATTTGTTTTATTCCCAAGGGAAAGATTTTGAAAAAACAACACCAAAAAACTCTACACCTCATACATTAACACACAGAAACAACAAATCCTCCATATAATTAATCTCATAGGACTAATAGTACTGTATAGCTCTTTTACTTGGACACAATATAGCTCAGTAGCCCCGTCCTGACCCCAGGGGTCCACCACCCTGCAGTGCCCCAACCCAACACATCCCACTCAGCTTTAGGATCTTAGTGAACATTCATTATTGGTTACGGGTGTGTTAGGCTGTTAATTGGTTACACAGTTTCTTCAAATAACAGTCTCCAGTATCAGCATTTCCAAGCAAACAAAAACAGGGAGAAGGGAGACATGCTGAGATAAAATAACATACTCTTTGCCAGAATTCATCCAGCCTTCACAAGACCATAATATACAGTGTGTACACATGTCCCGTTTTGTGTTTTACACCTCCGGCAGAGGAATTACATTTCTCAATGCTTGATAATCAGTTTCACTGGCACATATTTCACTGGCAAGAACAGATACAGCCCTTGGTTCACTCCAGACCTGACTGCCCTCGACCAGCACAAAAACATCCTGTGGCGGACTGCAATAGCATCGAATAGCCCCCGTGATATGCAACTGTTCAGGGAAGTCAGGAACCAATACACGCAGTCAGTCAGGAAAGCTAAGGCCAGCTTCTTCAGGCAGAAGTTTGCATCCTGTAGCTCCAACTCCAAAAAGTTCTGGGACACTGTGAAGTCCATGGAGAACAAGAGCACCTCCTCCCAGCTGCCCACTGCACTGAGGCTAGGAAACACGGTCTCCACCGATAAATCCATGATTATCGAAAACTTCAATAAGCACTTCTCAACGGCTGGCCATGCCTTCCGCCGGGCTACTCCAACCTCGGCCAACAGCTCCGCCCCCCCCCGTAGCTCCTCACCCAAGCTTCTCCAGGTTCTCCTTTACCCAAATCCAGATAGCAGATGTTCTGAAAGAGCTGCAAAACCTGGACCCGTACAAATCAGCTGGGCTAGACAACCTGGACCCGCTATTTCTGAAACTATCTGCCGCCATTGTCGCAACCCCTATTACCAGCCTGTTCAACCTCTCTTTCATATCGTCTGAGATCCCCAAGGATTGGAATGCTGCCGCAGTCATCCCCCTCTCCAAAGGGGGAGACACCCTGGACCCAAACTGTTACAGACCTATATCCATCCTGCCCTGCCTATCTAAGGTCTTCGAAAGCCAAGTCAACAAACAGGTCACTGACCATCTCGAATCCCACCGTACCTTCTCCGCTGTGCAATCTGGTTTCCGAGCCGGTCACGGGTGCACCTCAGCCACACTCAAGGTACTAAACGATATCATAACCGCCATCGATAAAAGACAGTACTGTGCAGCCGTCTTCATCGACCTCGCCAAGGCTTTCGACTCTGTCAATCACCATATTCTTATCGGGAGACTCAACAGCCTCGGTTTTTCGGATGACTGCCTTGCCTGGTTCACCAATTACTTTGCAGACAGAGTTCAGTGTGTCAAATCGGAGGGCATGCTGTCCGGTCCTCTGGCAGTCTCTATGGGGGTGCCACAGGGTTCAATTCTCGGGCCGACTCTTTTCTCTGTATATATCAATGATGTTGCTCTTGCTGCGGGCGATTCCCTGATCCACCTCTACGCAGACGACACCATTCTATATACTTTCGGCCCGTCATTGGACACTGTGCTATCTAACCTCAAACGAGCTTCAATGCCATACAGCACTCCTTCCGTGGCCTCCAACTGCTCTTAAACGCGAGTAAAACCAAATGCATGCTTTTCAACCGATCGCTGCCTGCACCCGCATGCCCGACTAGCATCACCACCCTGGATGGTTCCGACCTTGAATATGTGGACATCTATAAGTACCTAGGTGTCTGGCTAGACTGCAAACTCTCCTTCCAGACTCACATCAAACATCTCCAATCGAAAATCAAATCAAGAGTCGGCTTTCTATTCCGCAACAAAGCCTCCTTCACTCACGCTGCCAAGCTTACCCTAGTAAAACTGACTATCCTACAGATCCTCGACTTCGGCGATGTCATCTACAAAATGGCTTCCAACACTCTACTCAGCAAACTGGATGCAGTCTATCACAGTGCCATCCGTTTTGTCACTAAAGCACCTTATACCACCCACCACTGCGACTTGTATGCTCTAGTCGGCTGGCCCTCACTACATATTCGTCGCCAGACCCACTGGCTCCAGGTCATCTACAAGTCCATGCGTTCCAGTACTTATTTTAGTCAATAAGATTCTTGCTACGTAAGCTTAACTTTCTGAACATTCGAGACGTGTAGTCCGCTTGTCATTCAATTTCCTTGCATTAGCGTAGCCTTTTCTGTAGCCTGTCAACTATGTGTCTGTCTATCCCTGTTCTCTCCTCTCTGCACAGATCATACAAACGCTCCACACCGCGTGGCCGCGACCACCCTACCCTGGTGGTCCCAGCGCGTACGACCCACGTGGAGTTCCAGGTCTCTGGTAGCCTCTGGAACTGCCAATCTGCGGCCAACAAGGCAGAGTTCATCTCAGCCTATGCCTCCCTCCAGTCCCTTGACTTCTTGGCACTGACGGAAACATGGATCACCACAGATAACACTGCTACTCCTACTGCTCTCTCCTCGTCCGCCCACGTGTTCTCGCACACCCCGAGAGCTTCTGGTCAGCGGGGTGGTGGCACCGGGATCCTCATCTCTCCCAAGTGGTCTTTCTCTCTTTCTCCCCTTACCCATCTGTCTATTGCCTCCTTTGAATTCCATGCTGTCACAGTTACCAGCCCTTTCAAGCTTAACATCCTTATCATTTATCGCCCTCCAGGTTCCCTCGGAGAGTTCATCAATGAGCTTGATGCCTTGATAAGCTCCTTTCCTGAGGACGGCTCACCTCTCACAGTTCTGGGCGACTTTAACCTCCCCACGTCTACCTTTGACTCATTCCTCTCTGCCTCCTTCTTTCCACTCCTCTCCTCTTTTGACCTCACCCTCTCACCTTCCCCCTACTCACAAGGCAGGCAATACGCTTGACCTCATCTTTACTAGATGCTGTTCTTCCACTAACCTCATTGCAACTCCCCTCCAAGTCTCCGACCACTACCTTGTATCCTTTTCCCTCTCGCTCTCATCCAACACTTCCCACACTGCCCCTACTCGGATGGTATCGCGCCGTCCCAACCTTCGCTCTCTCTCCCCCGCTACTCTCTCCTCTTCCATCCTATCTTCTCTTCCCTCTGCTCAAACTTTCTCCAACCTATCTCCTGATTCTGCCTCCTCAACCCTCCTCTCCTCCCTTACTGCATCCTTTGACTCCCTATGTCCCCTATCCTCCAGGCCGGCTCGGTCCTCCCCTCCCGCTCCGTGGCTCGACGACTCATTGCGAGCTCACAGAACAGGGCTCCGGGCAGCCGAGCGGAAATGGAGGAAAACTCGCCCTCCCTGCGGACCTGGCATCCTTTCACTCCCTCCTCTCTACATTTTCCTCCTCTGTCTCTGCTGCTAAAGCCACTTTCTACCATTCTAAATTCCAAGCATCCGCCTCTAACCCTAGGAAGCTCTTTGCCACCTTCTCCTCCCTCCTGAATCCTCCCCCCTCCCTCCTCCCTCTCTGCAGATGACTTCGTCAACCATTTTGAAAAGAAGGTCGATGACATCCGATCCTCGTTTGCTAAGTCAAACGACACCGCTGGTTCTGCTCACACTCCCCTACCCTATGCTCTGACCTCTTTCTCCCCTCTCTCTCCAGATGAAATCTCGCGTCTTGTGACGGCCGGCCGCCCAACAACCTGCCCGCTTGACCCTATCCCCTCCTCTCTTCTCCAGACCATTTCCGGAGACCTTCTCCCTTACCTCACCTCGCTCATCAACTCATCCCTGACCGCTGGCTACGTCCCTCCCGTCTTCAAGAGAGCGAGAGACCAGTATCCCTTCTCTCTTTTCTCTCCAAAACTCTTGAGCGTGCCGTCCTTGGCCAGCTCTACCGCTATCTCTCTCAGAATGACCTTCTTGATCCAAATCAGTCAGGTTTCAAGACTAGTCATTCAACTGAGACTGCTCTTCTCTGTATCACGGAGGCGCTCCGCACTGCTAAAGCTAACTCTCTCTCCTCTGCTCTCATCCTTCTAGACCTATCGGCTGCCTTCGATACTGTGAACCATCAGATCCTCCTCTCCACCCTCTCCGAGTTGGGCATCTCCGGCGCGGCCCACGCTTGGATTGCGTCCTACCTGACAGGTCGCTCCTACCAGGTGGCGTGGCGAGAATCTGTCTCCTCACCACGCGCTCTCACCACTGGTGTCCCCCAGGGCTCTGTTCTAGGCCCTCTCTTATTCTCGCTATACACCAAGTCACTTGGCTCTGTCATAACCTCACATGGTCTCTCCTATCATTGCTATGCAGACGACACACAATTAATCTTCTCCTTTCCCCCTTCTGATGACCAGGTGGCGAATCGCATCTCTGCATGTCTGGCAGACATATCAGTGTGGATGACGGATCACCACCTCAAGCTGAACCTCAGCAAGACGGAGCTCCTCTTCCTCCCGGGAAGGACTGCCCGTTCCATGATCTCGCCATCACGGTTGACAACTCCATTGTGTCCTCCTCCCAGAGCGCTAAGAACCTTGGCGTGATCCTGGACAACACCCTGACGTTCTCAACTAACATCAAGGCGGTGTCCCGTTCCTGTAGGTTCATGCTCTACAACATCCGCAGAGTACGACCCTGCCTCACACAGGAAGCGGCGCAGGTCCTAATCCAGGCACTTGTCATCTCCGTCTTGATTACTGCAACTCGCTGTTGGCTGGGCTCCCTGCCTGTGCCATTAAACCCCTACAACTCATCCAGAACGCCGCAGCCCGTCTGGTGTTCAACCTTCCCAAGTTCTCTCACGTCACCCCGCTCCTCCGCTCTCTCCACTGGCTTCCAGTTGAAGCTCGCATCCGCTACAAGACCATGGTGCTCGCCTACGGAGCTGTGAGGGGAACGGCACCTCAGTACCTCCAGGCTTTGATCAGGCCCTACACCCAAACAAGGGCACTGCGTTCATCCACCTCTGGCCTGCTCGCCTCCCTACCACTGAGGAAGTACAGTTCCCGCTCAGCCCAGTCAAAACCGTTCGCTGCTCTGGCCCCCAATGGTGGAACAAACTCCTCACGACGCCAGGACAGCGGAGTCAATCACCACCTTCCGGAGACACCTGAAACCCCACCTCTTCAAGGAATACCTAGGATAGGGTAAGTAAGGGTAAGTAATCCTTCTCACCCCCCTTCTCCCCCCCAACAAGATTTAGATGCAAGTGGCTGTTCCACTGGTTGTCATAAGGTGTATGCACCAATTTGTAAGTCGCTCTGGATAAGAGCGTCTGCTAAATGACTTAAATGTAAATGTAATGTACTCTGCTGCCTGTGACTGGAACGAATTGCAAAAATCGCTGAAGTTGGAGACTTTTATCTCCCTCACCAACTTCAAACATCAGCTATCCGAGCAGCTAACCGATCGCTGCAGCTGTACATAGTCTATAGGTAAATAGCCCACCCATTTTCACCTACCTCATTCCCATACTGTTTTTATACTGTTTTTATTTATTTACTTTTCTGCTCTTTTGCACACCAATATCTCTACCTGTACATGACCATCTGATCATTTATCACTCCAGTGTTAATCTGCAAAATTGTATTATTCGCCTACCTCCTCATGCCTTTTGCACACATTGTATATAGACTGCCCATTTTTTCTACTGTGTTATTGACTTGTTAATTGTTTACTCCATGTGTAACTCTGTGTTGTCTGTTCACACTGCTATGCTTTATCTTGGCCAGGCCGCAGTTGCAAATGAGAACTTGTTCTCAACTAGCCTACCTGGTTAAATAAAGGTGAAATATATATGTTCTATGGATGGTCTTAAACGGCAGTAATTTATGTCTGAGATGATATGAATATGACTGGGCATTTTAACATATCTGATCTGTATTCATTCATCACCATCAATAGCTTCCAGGTCCAGGTCTTCCTCACATTTTTGTTTTACATGTTTTGTGTCATCGGGAAAAGCCTCTATCAACCCTTGATAAAGTTTTGAAATCAACTTTGGAAGTCTGTCAGACTGCCTTAAAATAACATCTGTCTTGTCCAGTGTTTACTGCACAGAGAGAACAAAGTATTGTATCTCCAAGAATTCACCTCACCTCCATCACAGACTGGTCTTCCCTGGCTGCCTGACCCTGTTGAGACCCCTGTCACCATCTGATCCCCCTACGGTCAGACAAACGACTTTGATATAAAACATTTTTTGTTGTCTGACAGATTATTTGGAATCGCTCTTCTTTCTGCTTTGTATGCGTCAACCTTGTGAAGTCTCTCCCAATCTGTCTGCTGGGATTTCCTGTTTGGTACTCTGCTTGTTGCAGGAGGCCAGTGGACAGAGCTGGGAGGATCGTCAGCTGATGTGGCGCACCTGGGCAGGCTTGGCCTGCAGGCTATAAAGGGTGGCCACATCAGCCAACACTCTCTCTCTTCCCTGACTGGCAGGCTGGCTTCCATCTCCTTTAGGTTTTTTTTGGTCTGTTTCCACAACACCCACACACTGCATACACTACTGATGATACAGACATCCACTGCTTATGTTACATTTTTGTATTTATTATTTAGTTTAATAAATGTATACATTTTTACCTTGAGGTCATGTGTGGTCTCACTTTGTTGTGAACCAGGTTGTTGTGAGCCAGGTCGTAACACTGTGGGGGCTCGTCCAATTGGAGACTTTGGTTATATGGGAGTATGTTACTTGTATATTTGGCTAATTTAATTGGGTTGGCATTTGGTTTGGACCCTGTTTTGTGTAGGGGTAGTAATTGGGGCCAAATTGGGTTCAGCTGTGTTACTGTAGTTCTTAGAATGCAATGTGGTACATTGTTTGGCAATCTTTGTTCAACAAAGTTTGGGCATGTCACTGATTTGTCTCAGGATTTTTCCTTGATTGTGGAAGCTTTAGGGGTTTTGGTGGATGCTGGAAGGGAAGCAGCTCTTGTCCCCAGTGTTTGTCTACAAAGCCATTTTTTTTCTATTTCCATTGGCGTTTTAGGTGCTGGTACATGTGTTACATTGCTTTGGTAAGGATGTCTACTTCAGTTGGTAGGAACCACATATTTACATTTACATTTAAGTCATTTAGCAGACGCTCTTATCCAGAGCGACTTACAAATTGGTTCATTCACCTTATGACATCCAGTGGAACAGCCACTTTACAATAGTGCATCTAAATCTTTTAAGGGGAGGGGGGGGTGAGAAGGATTACTTTATCCTATCCTAGGTATTCCTTAAAGAGGTGGGGTTTCAGGTGTCTCCGGAAGGTGGTGATTGACTCCGCTGTCCTGGCGTCGTGAGGGAGTTTGTTCCACCATTGGGGGGCCAGAGCAGCGAACAGTTTTGAGTGGGAACTGTAGTTCCTCAGTGGTAGGGAGGCGAGCAGGCCAGAGGTGGATGAACGCAGTGGCCTTGTTTGGGTGTAGGGCCTGATCAGAGCCTGGAGGTACTGAGGTGCCGTTCCCCTCACAGCTCCGTAGGCAAGCACCATGGTCTTGTAGCGGATGCGAGCTTCAACTGGAAGCCAGTGGAGAGAGCGGAGGAGCGGGGTGATGTGAGAGAACTTGGGAAGGTTGAACACCAGACGGGCTGCGGCGTTCTGGATGAGTTGTAGGGGTTTAATGGCACAGGCAGGGAGCCCAGCCAACAGCGAGTTGCAGTAATCCAGATGGGAGATGACAAGTGCCTGGATTAGGACCTGCGCCGCTTCCTGTGTGAGGCAGGGTCGTACTAGGCGGATGTTGTAGAGCATGAACCTACAGGAACGGGCCACCGCCTTGATGTTAGTTGAGAACGACAGGGTGTTGTCCAGGATCACGCCAAGGTCCTTAGCGCTCTGGGAGGAGGACACAATGGAGTTGTCAACCGTGATGGCGAGATCATGGAACGGGCAGTCCTTCCCTGGGAGGAAGAGCAGCTCCGTCTTGCCGAGGTTCAGCTTGAGGTGGTGATCCGTCATCCACACTGATATGTCTGCCAGACATGCAGAGATGCGATTCGCCACCTGGTCATCAGAAGGGGGAAAGGAGAAGATTAATTGTGTGTCGTCTGCATAGCAATGATAGGAGAGACCATGTGAGGTTATGACAGAGCCAAGTGACTTGGTGTATAGCGAGAATAGGAGAGGGCCTAGAACAGAGCCCTGGGGGACACCAGTGGTGAGAGCGCGTGGTGAGGAGACAGATTTTCGCCACGCCACCTGGTAGGAGCGACCTGTCAGGTAGGACGCAATCCAAGCGTGGGCCGCGCCGGAGATGCCCAACTCGGAGAGGGTGGAGAGGAGGATCTGATGGTTCACAGTATCGAAGGCAGCCGATAGGTCTAGAAGGATGAGAGCATATCACCTTGTAGGTTTCAGGAACTGATCTCCTTTTAAGATCAAGTCATAATGTTTTCTCTCTAGTGTGGTGGATACTACAGGTAGGGTCAATTTGTGATGCATTGCCTTGGGAGCACTTCCTTGGCTTCAGATCAGTCACTATTTTCTGTTGCCTTTCTGATGGAACCAGTGCATAAATAAATACCCCCTGGCGGTATCTGCACGAAGACTAGGGTTGCAATTATATGGTCAGTTAGGTTTATTAGTTAGAATAGGGCTGGGGCAGTACCATTTTTGTCTTGGTTGCCCTTCACATTATCAGTGTACACTATATACCAACACTAGTTGTTGTCTTTTGTCTCAGTCTAAATTGGTTATTTTATTTGCATTTATCATGGCTAGTAAATTGATTGCCCGTCTGAAGCACTTTTGGAGTAGTGCACTAAAGAGCAGATAGCACAGACTGCTGAGCGCTACAATATTGGATCATAAGCAATTGAAAGACATTATGAAGACTAGTCTAAAAGCCAAGAATTCAGTACCAGTGTGATGCAACTTTATATTAGTGAGCAAAATGTGAACTCCTAGTGTGGCAGCAGTTCTCAGATGAGTGTCTTGATCTGTAAAAGCTTTTTTTAATGGATCCTGGTAGTCATACTAAAACTGCCCTTAAGGAGTACGCCTCCCCTCGCCAAAAGTTTAAAGCTGAGAGCAGATCAATGTTCTAACGTTGATCGTGCCGTACGAGATAGAAATGATCTGAACAGATTTAAGGGACATTGGAAAATGAATATCCTGTCCTCAAAGCAAAAAATTCTGGTGGCAACTCAAAAGTACAGTTTTCTGGCCTAGCTATGTCACTTAATCCAAGTAAGCCAGGGCTTTTGACTGTGCTGCATACATTTCTGAGGATTCCATCTCCCTGGTAGGATGTGATGAGAGGATGCATGTCAAAATCTTGAGACACATGCTCTGTGGAGTAATTTGTTTCTGAATCCGTATTGCCGTTCAGATGCAGGTGATTCTATACTAATTTGTGGGATGGGGCTTGTTTTTCCTGTGCATTCATTGCAACTTGACTCAGATCCTGTGAAAGGAAAGGTTGGTGTCCCCTCATCTACCAGTTGAGTGTATTGAGCTTAGTCTGGGTAACCAGCTAGCTGGTGTACAGGTCTGGGCTGGGGTGCCACCAGGTTGTGTGGTTATACAGCAAACCCCTGTTATCCCTGCTCCTGAGTTAGAGAACTCTCCGGACAGTCCAGTTATCTATCCAGCTTATCAGCAACTGAACAAAATTCTATGTCTGTTATAGATCCGCTTGACTCGCCTTTGCCTCAGCTTCTCGTGGTGATTTGGAGAAGGAACATCAGGATGACCCCTCTTTGAAGGAGCTATTTAAGTGTTCCCAGCTGATAGGATGGAAAGCTCTGCACAAGGTTACTCGATTCAGAACAGTATGCTAGCTAGCAGGTCGGTGCTTCATGGGGAAAACTTTGTAGGTGATCCCACCATGCAGATTGTAGTGCCCTCTTAAGTTTTGCCAGACAATGCTTCAAAACTCCCATGATCATGTTGCTGGACATTTGGGATTTAGGAATATAACTGTATTTTGCATTACTTTTCTGTCTAAGGTTTAAACGTGACATCTCTGCATACGTTAAAACATGTCACACATGCTAGTTGACTGGTAAGCCAAATTAGTCAATTGAACTTGCTGCTCTGTATCGTATTCCTGCCGTTGGTCAGCCTTTTGAACATTTGGTCATTAACTGTTGGCCCTTTACCCCGCTCTAAGTCTGGCAGTAGCTATTTGCTTAGTTATGTGCCTTGCAACCAGGTACCCTGCTGCTTATCTGCTACTCACTAACTACCAAGTCTGTTGTGAAGGCTTTATCTCAGTTCATCTCTGTATTTGGTATTCATTCAGAGTGACAAAGGCTCTAATTTTACCTCACACATGCTTGCACAAATGCTACAGCAGCTTTGTGTCAAGTGTAACAGTCCTCTGCCTATCATGCACAGTCTCAGGGTGCATTATAATGTTTTCATCAAACCCTGAAGTCTCTCCTGTGCATACCATACAGAGCTAGATCGGGATTGGGAAGGTTTGCCATGGTTACTGTTGGCAGCTAGAGAAGTTGTCCAGGAGAGAATAAGATTTAGTCTGACTGATCGGTTTTTTGGAAATTCAGTGTGACCCTCTGGCTGTGTTGCAGGACAGGTGGGGAACAGAGCCACCACTAAATGTATTCTTCTGTGAGTGGTTTAGACTTGTAATATACTGTTCTCTGCTGGTGAAATGGCAAAAGAGAAACTAAAGTGCACAAGTAAAGATAAAGCATATTGATGACTGTTGGTCTGAACGTAGACAATTTAGCCCTGGTTTCCAGGTTTTAGCTGTTACCTATTGTAGGTTATCCTTTTCAGGTGAAGTTTACTGGTCCTTCCATGGTGGTGCGCAAAGTGTCTGAACAGAACGGATTGCAACTCCTAAGCGCAGGGAAGGCCACCCAACTTTTTCATGTGAAATTGGGTTGTTGAAACCTTAGTACTCTTGTGCATCGACTCCTGTTAAGTCAGGTGATTATTTAACTTAGTTCTGCTCCTTCTGCATTCTCAGTACGTTGTATGAGGAGAGTTCAGCTTCTGATGCTGTTTTGCAAGGCCGTTTGAGATGTTCAGGTTGGGGAATTTGCATGCTCTGCAGCATTTGGATGATGGTAAACATACGGAGTTGGTTGAACACATTGAAAGTTATCCTGTGCCATTTTCTGATACGTCCTCTCGTAGTCATCTCATTGACCATGATGTTGGAGATGCTCAACCAATAAGGCATCGCTTCTACCATGTTTCTCCTGACAAGCGCAAGCACTTGACTTCTGAGTTTAAGTGCATGATGGGTAACAATATTACTGAACATTCTTCTCGTTCCAGTTGGGCTTCACCTTGTCTGTTAGTCAAGAAGCCTGCATATTTTAGGCCATGCAGACTATCGTGAAGTCAACATTCCAAAGCCTGATTCCTTTCCTCTTCCTCGTATTGAGGATTGTGTTGATCAAGTGGTTTCTGCACAGGGCCTCATGAACCGTGTCTCTGGTCTGGACAGATGTGGGATGTATTTGGATAATGTGGTCATTTTATAGTGACACCTGGTCTCTGCGTGTCCAACGTATACAAGCGCTGTTTGATCGTTAATCTGGCCAAATGTGAGTTTGCACTTATCTGGGCAAAGTGGTCTGTCAGAATGTGGTTCGCCCAGTGCATGCCAAAGTGGAAGCTGTTGAGCAGTGTCCCATCCCATGACTATGAAAGAGCTTATGCATTTTCTCGATTATGGTTGGTTATTAGGGATAGGCGTCCCGTCAACGGGGCAGTTGTAAATCATGCAGCGCCGTGTGTCACGATCGCAGATTTTAGAGATACAACAAATGTAGGTACATACAGTGCCTTGCGAAAGTATTCGGCCCCCTTGAACTTTGCGACCTTTTTCCACATTTCAGGCTTCAAACATAAAGAAATAAAACTGTATATTTTTGTGAAGAATCAACAACAAGTGGGACACAATCATGAAGTGGAACGACTTTTATTGGATATTTCAAACATTTTTAACAAATCAAAAACTGAAAAATTGGGCGTGCAAAATTATTCGGCCCCTTTACTTTCAGTGCAGCAAACTCTCTCCAGAAGTTCAGTGAGGATCTCTGAATGATCCAATGTTGACCCAAATGACTAATGATGATAAATACAATCCACCTGTGTGTAATCAAGTCTCCGTATGAATGCATCTGCACTGTGATAGTCTCAGAGGTCCGTTAAAAGCGCAGAGAGCATCATGAAGAACAAGGAACACACCAGGCAGGTCCGAGATACTGTTGTGAAGAAGTTTAAAGCCGGATTTGGATACAAAAAGATTTCCCAAGCTTTAAACATCCCAAGGAGCACTGTGCAAGCGATAATATTGAAATGGAAGGAGTATCAGACCCTGAAGGAGTATCAACACCCTGAACACACCATCCCCACTGTCAAACATGGTGGTGGCAGCATCATGGTTTGGGCCTGCTTTTCTTCAGCAGGGACAGGGAAGATGGTTAAAATTGATGGGAAGATGGATAGAGCCAAATACAGGACCATTCTGGAAGAGAACCTGATGGAGTCTGCAAAAGACCTGAGACTGGGACGGAGATTTGTCTTCCAACAAGACAATGATCCAAAACATAAAGCAAAATCTACAATGGAATGGTTCAAAAATAGAATGGCCAAGTCAAAGTCCAGACCTGAATCCAATCGAGAATCTGTGGAAAGAACTGAAAACCGCTGTTCACAAATGCTCTCCATCCAATCTCACTGAGCTCGAGCTGTTTTGCAAAGTGGGATGGGAAAAAAATTCAGTCTCTCGATGTGCAAAACTGATAGACATACCCCAAGCGACATACAGCTGTAATCGCAGCAAAAGGTGGCGCTACAAAGTATTAACTTAAGGGGGCTGAATAATTGTGCATGCCCAATTTTTCAGTTTTTGATTTGTTAAAAAAGTTTGAAATATCCAATAAATGTCGTTCCACTTCATGATTGTGTCCCACTTGTTGTTGATTCTTCACAAAAATATACAGTTTTATATCTTTATGTTTGAAGCCTGAAATGTGGCAAAAGGTCGCAAAGTTCAAGGGGGCCGAATACTTTCGCAAGGCACTGTATAAGTGTATATCGGCTGAAAGCTTGAATTCTTAAATATAACTGCACCGTCCAATTTACAGTAGCTATTACAGAGAAAAAAATGCCATGCTTTTGTTTGAGAGTTCCTAACAAACCACTTTTTTTCACCGTGATAGGTTTGATAAATTCATCTCTGAAATCCTGCTCTGATTTGTCATCCAAAGGGTCCCAGAGATAAAATCCTTTTTTATATCCTGAAAAGGTCCATATAGCATGCACGATCGATTTTGTATTTCCACGTGTTCATTTTGCAAAGAAAGTGAATCTAACCCTAAATGTTTCAACCAGTCAAATAATGTTTGTGTTCATTCCTCAGAGATCCTAGAACGTAACCAGACTTCAATATATCATTAGGAGTGTAGTATATCCTATAGGACACCAAATTTGGTCAGAGAGCAAAGCCTTTCATGGCATGCCGATGACGCGGCCGGTCTAAACTTAACTAACTTCGTCAAAAAAGCACCAATGTCAAACAAAGCTAGATAGCTAATGAGCTGTGCTTTACGGGAGTAAAGGAAACCCTATATCTGTTGCAAAATGTTGCTGCTAACCTTGTGCGACAGCAAGCCTTTTCCTTTTGGACAAAAATTATAAGAATATGGATAGTTATGAAAATTGGGTGTTTTGCAAATGTTGAATTTATAATATGGCTACTAATATTGGAAAAACTAAATCAAAGTCCAAGTATACAGATTTGTAACGTAAATGTCTCCTTCACGATTTGCCTAAATGTACCTGGGTGACTTCACACTAAATGTCATGTAGTTTGCTCATACTTCAAGTTATCTGCCTGAAACTTTGCACATGCACTGATGCCATCTTGTGGACACCATCAGAATTACAACCAGAGTGATGGCTAGATTTGGGACCTTTCTGTTGCATTTCAAAGATTGTGGTAGAAAAATGATTATTTACATTTTCTTCTACCAGATCTATTGTGTGATACTCTCCAACATTGAATTTACATTTCCAAAAACTTCAATGTTTCCTTTCAAATGGTACCAAGAATATCCTTGCTTCAGGGCCTGAGCTACAGGCAGTTCATTTGGGTATGTCATTTTAGGCAAAAATTGGGAAAAAAGGGGTCTATCCTTATTAAGGCTTAGGTGCAGTATATTTGGTTGGAAAGATGTCAAGTTGCATTTTTGAGAATGTGAAGACACTTGTGTTCTGCCCCAGTGCTTGTTGCCGCTGGTTTGAATGATCTGTTCATACTCCATGTACAGTACGAGTCAAAAGTTTGGACACCTACTCATTCAAGGATTTTTATTTGTTTATTTCAACATTGTAGAATAATAGTAAAGACCAACTATATGAAATAACACATGGAATCATATAGTGACCAAAAAAGTGTTAAACAAATTAGCTTTGCGCACACTTCGCGCTGTCAAGGCAAAGGGTGGCTACTTTGAAGAATATCAAATATATTTTGCTTTAACACCTTTGGCTACCACATGATTCCCTATCTGTTATTTCATGGTTTTGATTTCTCCGCTATTATACAAAGTAGAAAATAGTACAAATAAAGAAACCCTTGAATGAGTAGGTGTCAACTTTGGACTGGTACTGTATATTAGCCTTAGTGGTCCTGCTAAACACCCAAATCAATAAGACTAATCGGACAGTCTAGGATAGGCAATCACTATAAATATTTTAGTTTATCTATTTTATTGCAGTTCTTAGAGGTGGGTGACCACGTGTCGAATGTCTCGCTTCCTTGAAGCGCCCAGTCAACCACATGACGGAGCTATATGTAGCGTCAGAGTGGAAAAGAAACAGGTACATTCCAAGTCCCTCACTTATTGTCTGCGCGAGTCGGTTCGGCACAATTACTCACATAGATACGTGTATTACTCTAGAGGTTTTATTTAGTCGAATTCCGACTAGGAGGTCGACAGAGAGACCGCGTGGTCGGTTGTGTTGCAGAATCAGACTTCAACTGGGTTTCTGGTCAGTATATCATTTATTTACATTGTTGGGCCTACGGGCCTACCTAGAGCCTCTGTGTCGTGTGTGTGTATACAAGAACACATCGGTAGCGTTTCTAAAGGGGTGTCTTGGTTCTGCATAGTGCAATTTGTGCGTTAATTACCACGTTAATGTGCGGCCTATGCGTCTGGGCTCAATAGCATGCGGTACGAATGAACATGTGGATAAGTTAAGCTAACGGTGATGATTTGAGTGGTTGAGAACAACAATGTAGTTAGCTAGTTGCAATACTGATTGTTAAGTCTTATTTTCGCCATAGTCGAGGTTGAGAAGAACGGAATCTCATCGACAACTTCGATAAAGCCAACGTTAGCTGGATGTCCCCTAAAAAACGACATAGCATCTTACCTAGCTAAATGTTAGTCAATGTTTTCGAAACAATTATATTTCTTGAAATACCTGATGTTGACTAACTCATGGTTTTAGTTAAGTAATATTTATGGAGTTTATGTAACGTCAGCTAGCCTAGTTAAGCCAAAGACACCAATAGCTAGTTAGCCCTCTATAACGTCAGCTAAATAAAAACATGTTGAGAATATATCCGTAGTGATGTTGCATCGTGAGAACTTGTTCTCAACTAGCCTACCTGGTTAAATAAAGGTGAAATAAAAAATAATAAAAAATCGTTCGCTAGTAGACACCATTAAAACATGCTAAGTTAGCAAGCTACCTAGTAGTTATTTTTAGTTGACGTTAGCTAGCTAACTTCCCAGCAAATGTGGGACAAACGTAATTTGCCTGGTCTCAATTAGTTAACGAACTCTCATTTCATCGGACAGCATTTGCATATACGAGTTATTTAATGTTTCCCAATTAAAGTGAATTAGTTAACGTTAGCTAATTGGACAGCTAACTTGGTTACAACCAAATAGTTTAAAATGAGTTAACGTTAGCTAGTTAACCATCACTTTGTATGGGTCGTTACCACAACCAAAGTCATAAACCATGTCTACTTCCACAAGTTCACTAATGAAAATTAGGGCTGGTAATTGCCATGATACGATATTCTCAGGTTCTTAAGTGCTACTACGATTTAATTGAACATTTTATTTAACATTCATATTTACAATAACAGCCTACCAAAAGGCCTCATCCTAGGATTAAAAATAAAATGTATATAAATATAGGACAAAACACACATCACCAGACACTACATAAAGCGAGACCTTTCAACAACATAGCAAGGCAGCAACACATGACAACACAGTATGGTAGCAACACATGACATGGTAGCAGCACAACACATGGTACAAACATTATTGGGCACAGACAACAGCACAAAGGGCAAGAAGGTAGAGACAACAATACATCACACAAAGCAGCCACGGAACTGTCCAGTAAGTGTCGATGATTGAGTCTTTGAATAAAGAGATGTGGGATAAAACTGTCCAGTTTGAGTGTTTGTTGCAGCTTGTTCCAGTCGCTAGCTGCAGCAAACTGAAGAGGAGCGACCCAGGAATGTGTGCTTTGGGGACCTTTAACAGAATGTGACTGGCAGAACGGGTGTTGTATGTAGAGGATGAGGGCTGTAGTAGGTGTCTCAAATAGGGGTGAGTGAGGCCTCTGAGGGTTTTTAGAAATCAGCATCAACCGTGTGTCTGTCTTGCGATAGGTATAAAGAGATGACCAGCTTCCAGAGGAGTATAGAGTGCAGCAGTAGCGTGCCGTGGTTCTGGGGCCTGGGCCTTCAGTGAAGTCCTACACAGTCCCACCTGAATTAATCCACCTCTTATTACCATCATTATGATGCCATGGCTCTAGACACTATACATTTAGACAGAAACGCATTAGAACCAGGCGTTGCGTCACCTTGAAATTGACATTTTTATTCAGAGAATTGCAGTACAATACGTTTTCATTGTGCAGCTTCGTTGCCCTAAGTGCAGGTTCGTTGAGCTGTAGATCCACTCGGGTGTCCCCAAAAGTTTTCAAAAGCACCATTGCTTGTAAGTGCCCAGCCGTACTTTGGTGTCTCGTTGCTGCCTTGGTTAGACAACTCAGGTTTGCAAAGCCAGTGTGGCTCCAAACACCAAATCGATCACTTGCAAATAATAGGCATTCCCAGCAGTACAGTTTGCAGTGCTTCTCGGAGCCTGTGAGTAGCGCCCATGATTGAAAGTGGCGAACTAACCCCTTTCCCGCCTGTGACAGGCTTTGTAGTGTCAACCTCTACCTAAAAAACAGCTTAGTAGTACGCAAATTAATTTGTTGATCAATTTCGGTTTCCTAGTTCTGAGACCTGCCCATATAGGACCTGCCTCTCAATATTGGTAATCCAATCAAAAGACGTGCACGCACTACGCCTGCTAGCTGGCTCCTGTGTAACACTGGAGCCAGCCAGCAGGCGTACAATAGCCAACTCTAAAGCTGATTGGTTGACACTAAATTTGAATTTCCATTCACTTTAAGCTACAAGCGCCCGCACTGTTGATTCTGAAGGCCTGAGGGAAGATTTTAGACCCCTGGCAACACATGATATATATATATATAAATGTAAATGTAATGATGGCTGAATATGGTTGGATAAAAGATCTAACACAAAGACCACCCCTCAATCTCAACCTGGGGCTGGAAGCAGTTCAACCAAGAGGAACGCTATGAAATGAAGAGTGTAACTCTTACTCTGGGGAATAATTGAATACATATTCGTGGGAAAATATATATATTCTGATGATGTTTAGGCCAGCAGAGAAGGCCTTGCTGGCCCTGACGGCCCACCACTGGAGTGCAGTGATTGTGTCCTATAAGGAGCATTGAGGGCAAATCTTATGGCCGAATGGTAAATAACGTCTGTCTGCTTGAGAGCATCCTTACCTGCCAATCTATAAATTCTCTATAATCTAGCGTGGGTAGGACGGTCCTTTGAATCAGGGTTAGTTTGGCAGTTGGGGTGAAAGAGGAACAATTACGATAGAGGAAACCAAGTCTAGATTTAACTTTAGCCTGCAGCTTTGATATGTGCTAAGAGAAGGATAGTGTACCATCTAGCCATACTCCCAAGTACTTGTATGAGGTGACTACCATGTGCTAAACCATCAGGTAGTAATCCCACTTGTGGGGAAGGGCATTCTTTATGCCAAATCATATAACCTTTGTTTTGGAGGTGTTCATAACAAGGTTAAGGGTAGAGAGGGCCTGTTTTTGACACTAAGAAAGCTTTGTTGTAGAGTATTTAACTCAAAATCTGGGGCAGGGCCTGCTGAGTATAAGACTATCATTTGCATATAAATGGATGAGCGCTTCCTACTGCCTGAGCTATTTTGATGTAAATTGTGAAGAGCATGGGGCCAAGGATCGAGCCTTTGGGTACTCCCTTGGTGACGGGCAGTGGCTGAGACAGCAGATTTTCTGACTTTATACACTACACTCTTTGAGAGAGATAGTTAGCAAACCAGGCCAAAGACCCTGCCGAGACACCAATACTCCTTTGCCGGCCTGCAAGAATGGAATGGTCTACCGTATCAAAAACTTTGGCCAAGTTAATAAAAATAGCAGCACAACATTGCTTAAAATCAAGGGCAATGGTGACATCATTCAGGACCTTTACAGTTGCAGTGACGCATCATAACCTGAGCGGAAACCAGATTGCATATCAGAGAGAATACTATAGACATCAAGATAGTCAGTCGATTATTGACAAGATTGGTCAACACTTGATAAACAGAGCAAAATGGTAATAGGCCTATAACCGTTAGGATCAGCTTGATCTCCCCCTTTAAATCAAGGATGAACTGTGGCTGCGTTCCAAGCAATGGGAACCTCTCCAGAAAGGAGAGATGGACTTGGCGATGATAGGGGCAGCAACCTTAAAGAAATGGTCTAAACCATCTGATCCAGATGTTTTTTGGGGGTGAAGTTTCAGGAGCTCCTTGTGCACCTCGGACTCAGTGACTGCTTGCAGGGAGGAACTTTGTTGCGGGGCAGGGGAAAAAGAGGGAGCAGCATCGGGGATAGTCGCATTAGAAGATGTGGAGGATGAGAAAATGTTGGACGGGATAAGGAAATGTTGGATGGGGATGAGGAAATTTTGGATGGGCAAGGAGGCATGGCGGAGTCAAATAGGAATCCTGACTTAATGAAGTGGTGATTAAAGCTCAGCCATGTGCTTCTTGTCAGTAACAACCACATCAACATTTAAAGGACATGGGCAGTTGTAAGGAGCAGGGTTTATTCTCCACGTCTTTAACCGTTTTCCAGAACTTGTTGGGGTTAGTCCCACAGAGAGAGAACTGCTCCTTAAACTAAACTAACTTTGGCCTTCCGGATAGGCTTTGGATAAAACCGTCTGCTAAATGGCATATATATATATATATATATATATATATGCTGAGTGCGCTTTTCCCCCTCATTTGCCCCCTCATTTGCCTGAACGATATGTATTGCTATTCTCACGATTCTATACAGAACAGAAATATAAATGTAAGATTCAACAAATTCAAAGAAGGAAATTAGTCAATTGAATTAAATTAATTATGTTGTAATTTATGGATTTCACATGACTGGGCAGGTACGCAGCCATGGTGACTTGGGAATGCATAGGCCCACCCACTGGGGAGCTCGGCCCAGACAATCAGAATGAGTTTTTTCCCACAAAAGGACTTTATACAGACATAAATACTCCACCTCATTCCGACTAGCCTGCAGGTGAAGAAGCTGGATGTGGAGGTCCTGGATTGGTGTGGTTACACGTGGTAGTGGTTGTGTGTCTGGTTGGACGTACTATTAAAGTCTCTAAAATAATATTGAAGGCAGCTTATGGTAGAGAAATTAACATTCAATTCTCTGGCAACAGCCCTGTTGGACTTTCCTGCAGTCTCTGCATTACAATTGCACACTACCTCAACTTAAGACATCTGTGGCATTGTATTGTTACAACTGAACATTTTAGTGGCCTTTTGTCCCCAGAACAAGGAGCATCTCTGTCATGATCATGCTGTTCAATCATTTTTTTGATATACCACACGTGTCAGGTGGATGAATTATTTTGGAAAATAAGAAATGCTCTCTAAAATGGGTGTAAACAAATTTGTGCACAACATTTGAGAGAAATACACTTCTTGTGCATTGGAAACATTTCTGGCATATTTTATTTCAGCTCATGAAACATTGGACCAACACTGTACATGTTGCATTTTTATATTTTTGAACAGTATTTTTATGGCTATTTAATGTTCCAAACAGATTGCTCACCATATTCAGCAGAGGGTAAAGAGAGCCATGAGAATGAGTTTTGAACTGTCATGAAAACAAATTGGCTTCCTATTTAAAAGGATGGTGGACAAGCTATGAAGGAAAAATAGAGGTTTTTGGAACAGGAAACTTGTGCATTTTTTTGTTTTGTGATATTACAAAAATGAGACTATATATATATATATATATATATATATATATATATTGAAATAGTATCCCGATATACAGTGGGGCAAAAAAGTATTTAGTCAGCCACAAATTGTGCAAGTTCTCCCACTTAAAAAGATGAGAGGCCTGTACTTTTCATCATAGGTACACTTCAACTATGACAGACAAAATGAGAGAAAAAAAAATCACATTGTAGGATTTATAATGAATTTATTTGCAAATTATGGTGGAAAACTTTTGTTATTGACGAAATACTTATTTATCAATACTTTGTTATATACCCTTTGTTGGCAATGACAGAGACTAAATACTTTTTTGCCCCACTGGACAGCATTTACTGTGAGTTTGTCAAACCGTTTGGGGGGGGGGGGCATGAAGTTGTTCCTGTGAGAAGTACAGGCAGGGTGCACATTACCCTGTGGCTGATTACCCCAAGTTACCCTAAGTGTTAGGCCTACATTATATTCCTGTGTTTATGCAAGTTTTTTTGGACATACAATTCATCAATAGGATGCTGATCAGTTAAAATATTTACTTTTGGGATCTAGCTAATGATTAGCCCAATAGGGTAAATGCTTCAGCCAAATTATTTATAGCCACTATGCTGCATCATTTGGACTACATGTGATAATGTTTATTGCTAATAGCATACCTGATAGTATAAGCTATATGCATGGTCCTGTATATTAATAATTTTTACCCATCTTATTGTAGAAATCATGTTTCATTCATTTAGGTTGTGGAATGTCCTTTTAAAGTCACCAAAACTGAGCTTCTTAGTCTGAGAGGACCCTGGACCCCTTCTATTTGCCACAGAACCTCACTCTCCCATTTTTCTTTCGCAGGTGTTATTCCTTTGTAAATACTGTTATTTGTATATACTGTAAACTATGACCCCAGTGGGCGGAAACCGAGCCCGCGGCAGCTGGGAGCAGCAGACGCAGACAGGCCAGACGCAGACAGGCCAGACACAGCACAAGCAGAGGCCTCAGGTTGGTACCCGGCCCTCGACCCTGCTGCCCACACAGGATGTCATGCACTTAGTCACCTCACACGCTGTCCCAACAGCTGATGCATTAGTTTTCATGGTGAAACACATTGGAAGTGGTTCTGGATGATTTTACATTGGGGTGTGTCCCACATGACACCTTATTTCCTAAAGTGCACTACTTTTGACCAGAGCCCTATGGTCAAAAGTAGGGCCAAGACAAAACCAGTATCGTGATACGCATTAGTATCATGGCAAGGAATCACAACACAAAGCAGATTGATCTTCTTAAGGAAAACAGCCCTAAAATTTGACATACATACATACATGAGGTTGACCGATTTTATGATATTTCAACGCCGATACAGATTTATTTGATGATCAAAAAAAGCCGATACCGATTAATCGGTAGTTCAGTTACCTTTGTTCCTGTACCCAAGAAATGAATGGTGGACATATCAAAGCAAGTTGTGACAGCAGACTGGAATAGGGAGAGATTGAACATGCCGTTAACACTCCAGCCAGCTGGTCTGCGCATGCTCTGACATGGAACCCAAACCATCTGTGCTCGTGCACCATCGCGCATTAATTAATTAATTGGTTAAAATATCAAAACAAACTCTGAATCAATTATATTAATTTGGGGACAGGTCAAAATGCATTAAACATTTATGGCAATTTAGCTAGCTTGCTTGCACATGCTAGCTAATTTGTCTTAATTAGCTAGCTTGCTGTTGCTAGCTAATTTGTCCTGGGATATAAACATTAAGTTATGTTACCTGAAATGCACAAGGTCCTCCACCAACTCTGCTCTAATCCATACATAAAACGGCCAACTGACCTCTTCAAGGAATACCTAGGATAGGGTAAGTAATCCTTCTCACCCCCCTAAAAGATTTAGATGCACTATTGTAAAGTGGCTGTTCCACTGGATGTCATAAGGTGTATGCACCAATTTGTAAGTCGCTCTGGATAAGAGCGTCTGCTGAATGACTTAAATGTAAATGTAGTCATCTCTCATTCTTCCAGACGTTTTCTTCTCGTGACTTTATATTGCGGTTGGAAACTTTCATAAATTCGGTGCATTTCCACCACTGACCTCATTCGTCTTCAGTCACCCAAGTGGATATAACCAATGAGGAGATGGGAGAGGTAGGACTTGCAGCACGATTTCCCTTTGTAGACCTTGCCGCTTGTCTTGTGTCTAAGATGTTGAATTGCGACTCCACTTTGTCTCTACTGACTTTGCCTATTTGTTTGCCTTACGGAGGGAACTACAAATACACTTTTCGTATTTGACCATATACCCAGTCACCTTGCCATGGTTAAATGCGGTGGATTGCGCTTTCAGGTTTGCGTGAATGCTGCCATCTATCCACGGTTTCTGGTTTGGGTAGGTTTTAATAGTCCCAGTGGGAACAACATCCCCTATATACTTCCTGATGAACTCAGTCGCTGTGTCCGTGTATACATCAAATGTTTTTCTGAGGCTACCTGGCACATGTCCCAGTCTGTGTGACCAAAACAATCTATTTAATTTTTTTGAATTTTACCCCTTTTTCGCCCCAATTTTCGTGGTATCCAATTGTTGTAGTAGCTACTATCTTGTCTCATCGCTACAACTCCGGTACGGGCTCAGGAGAGACTAAGGTTGAAAGTCATGCGTCCTCCGATACACAACCCAACCAGCCGTACTGCTTCTTAACACAGCGCGCATCCAACCCGGAAGCCAGCCGCACCAATGTGTCGGAGGGTGCACCTGGCAACCTTGGCTAGCGCGCACTGCGCCTGGCCCGCCACTGCCTTAACCACTGCGCCACCCGGGAGGCCGACCACAATCTTGAAGCATGGATTCCGATATTGGTCAGTCCAGTGTTGAATAGACCTTAGCGCTAGTGATGCACCGATATGACATTTTTGGCCGATACCAATATCTGATATTTTCCATGCCAAATAAAAGCAATACCGATATTTAAAATTTTGCGCCCTCTTAAGCATTCTAGTACAGTTAAATAGTTAACACACAAATGGAAGCAGCGGTCCCTGGTCGAATCCAGGCTGTATCACATCCGGTTGGGATTGGGAGTCCCATAGGGCGGCGCATAATTGGCCCAGCATCGTCCTGGTTTGGCCGGGGCAGGCCGAATCAAAACCAATTTTTTTCACTTACTTGCTGTGCTGTTTCGTTGTTCAGTCGTTTCATTCTCAACCAGGATTTCTATGGAAGGCCATTTGGGTCTTTGCGTGTCAAAAAATGTACTATTTAAGAGTATTTGACATGTCAAATAAGCTTGTTGACCAATCAGGACCTGAATATGATTGCGCGTCACAATTTAACGTGTTCATACATTTTTTACGTAGTTATTACACATTGATTACACTCACTCGTATTTCAGATGTCATAACGATTCATCGATACGTATGCTATGATGCTGGTAAAGTTGTCTCGTGCACCTAAAGTACTGGTCATAAATAAAGCTAGCCAGCTCATGGATGCAAACAATCTGTTTCAGTTAAGTAGCTGACTATATAGCTTGGTGTCATCTAAAATAATCCTAATTTACAAGACAGTTCTTATTTGATTAATGGTGGTCGGACCCTTCTATGTTGTAGCTAGCCACAAAAGGATTAGCCACAATAGTGGACTTTGAGGTTAGCCTTCAAAATAAAATGATGGCATAATTTTACTATTTGTATTAATTTGCATCACTGTCAACTACATACTTGTATTTTGAAGGCAAACTGCAAATTCCGCTATTGTGCCTAATCCTTTTTGTGGCTAGCTTCACAACACATAACCCAGTCCGGTCGAGCCTCACTAGCCAGATGACGCTAGCTGGCTGCTTATACCGTTAGCTTTGGGCAACAGGGTTAAGTAGCTGACTAACTATTTATTTTCATGAACTGAAGTTCAATTTCACTAGGTGAACAACAAGTGGCAACCTAGCTAATACTTACTCACAAGGATTCCTAAATCATTGCTAAGAATAATGAAAATGACTGCACTGGTCATTGTTTTCAGGCTAGTTGTATTGGTGCTAGCTAGGTACCAAGCTAAAGCTAGCTACCCCAGATGTTGCGGTCGAACAAATGATGCTGTATTACCAACGCGGTATTGTAAACGCATCGTTCAAGGCCGGTGTTTGCTGACTTTTTTGTACAGCTTTGACTGTGCTAATATATATTTTTTGACACGCAAAGTCCCATACTGTGTTCCATAGTATGTATGCCGTGAAGCTAATTACCGTGATGCTATTACTGTGTAACTCTGGTAGGGCAACATCGGAAAAATAGCGCACTTGGTAGATTTATCCGGTGCTCGACCAGTCGGCGAAAGCCAACATCACCCACGACAGAGAGCGGTTGATTGTCAATGGCAATGAATTCCATTCTTGGCTTTAATGGATTTCGCCTTTTGAGTTTTCTCACTGACATTTTGTTACTCTTTCAAATGACTCCTTGACTTGTTGACTGCTTAATCCACACAGCACACATTGTGGGCTAGTTTAGGAATGCTTTGCAACATTTTATGTGGCGTCATTACGTCATGTACCTTCGTTATATAGGTAAGCACGTCAGCTTTGACATCGGTTTTGCACATCGGGCGTTAAACTAGACATTGGCCGATAACGATGTTGGCATTTTTAGCTAATATCGTCAGATTCTGATAAGTTAACCGATATATTATGCATCCCTACTTAGCACGGGTACCTTGTGTTTCTGTCTATAGGAAGGGAGGAGCAGAATGGAGTTGTGATCTGATTTGCATAAGGGAAGATTGAGGGCCTTGTAGCCATGTCAGGAGGGAGAGTAACAATGGTTGAGAGTTTGAAGCGTGAGTACTACAGGCAATGTGTTGACAGAACTTCGGTAGCGTTTTACTCAGATTTTATTTTAAGTCCTCAGCTAGAATAAATGCTGCCTCAGGATATGTGGTTTCCAGTTTGCACAAAGTCCAGTGTAGGTCGGGTGAACAAAAGGACTTGATTTTGTACGTTATCACAATCACATCATGAGTAGTCAATCATGAAACACTCCTCTGCCTGCCTTCTTCCCAGAGAGTTCTTTATTCCTGTCTGTGCGATATACTGAGAACCCAGCTGGCCTTATGGACGGTGACAGTTCATCCGGAGAGAGCCATGATTTTGTGAAACAGTATGTTACAGTCCCTGATGTCTTTCTGGAAGGAGATCCGGGCCCTGAGCTCATCTACTTTATTAACCAGGGGCTGAACATTGGCGAGTAATATACTCTGAATCGGTGGATGGTGTGCACGCCTCCTGGATTCAGACTAGAAGTCCACTTCTTAAACCTTTTCTCCACCGGCGGTGTCTTGGAGCAGCCTCTGGGATAAGTTAAATTTCCTTGAGGGGTATGTACAAATGATCCAATTCATTAAAGTCATGTTTCTATTCGGAATGCTGGTGAGTTAACGCCCCTCTGATATCCAGTGGTTCTTTCAGGTTGTGTGGAATGACACAAACGTTAATATAAGAAATAACAACAAAAAAATCAGTTGGCACACATTTTAAGGCTTATACAGTGCATTCGGAAAGCTTTCAGACCCCTTTAATTTTTCCACATTTTAAGTTACAACCTTATTTGAAAATGGATTTAAAAAATAATTTAAAACATTTATCTAAACACAATATCCCATTATGACAAAAACAGACATTTTTGCTAATGTATTTGAAATAAAAAAACTATCACATTTACATACAGTTTAAGTCGGAAGTGTACATACACCTTAGCCAAATATATATTAAACTCTGTTTTTCACGATTCCTGACGTGTAAATCCTAGTAAAGATTCCCTGTCTTAGGTCAGTTAAGATCACCACTTTATTTTAAGAATGTGAAATGTCAGAATAATACTAGAGAATGATTTTTCAGCTTTTTATTTCTTTCACCACATTCCCAGTGGGTCAGAAGATTACATACACTCAATTAGTATTTGGTAGCGTTGCCTTTAAATTTTTAAATTTGGGTCAAACATTTTGGTTAGCCTTCCACAGGCTTCCCATAATAAGTAGGGTGATTTTTGGCCCATTCCTGACACAGCTGGTGTAAATGAGTCAGGTTTCTAGGCCTCCTTCCTTCCACATGCTTCTTCAGTTTTGCCCACAAATTTTCTATAGGATTGTTGTCAGGGCTTTGTGATGGCCACTCCAATACCTTGACTTTTATGTCCTTAAGCCTTTTTGACACAACTTTGGAAGTATGCTTGGGATCGTTGTCCATTTGCGACCAAGCTTTAACTCCTGACTGATGTCTTGAAATGTTACTTAAATATATCCACAGAATTATCCTGCCTCATGATGCCATCTATTTTGTGATGTGCACCAGTCCCTCCTGCAGCAAAGCACCCCCACAACATGATGCTGCCGTGCTTCACGGTTTCGATGGTGTTCTTCAGCTTGCAAGTCTCCCCTTTTTCCTCCAAACATAACGATGGTCATTATGGCCAAAGAGTTATATTTTTTTGTTCCATCAGACGAGATGCACAATCAAAATGCACGATCTTTGTCCCCATGTGCGGTTGCAAACCGTAGTCTGGCTTTTTTTACGGCGGTTGTGGAGCAGTGGCTTCTTCCTTGCTGAGCTGCCTTTCAGATCATGTCGATATAGGTTTTTACTGATAGTTTTTTTTTTTTACTGTGGATACAGTTAGTTTTGTACCTGTTTCCTCCAGCATCTTCACAAGGTCCTTTGCTGCTGTTCTGGGATTGTTTTGAACATTTCGCATCAAAGTACGTTCATCTCTGGGAGACAGAACGCGTCTCCTTCCTGAGCTTATGACGGCTACGTGGTCCAATGGTGTTTATACTTGCATACTATTGTTTGTACAGGTGAACGTGGTACCTTCAGGCCTTTGGAAATTGCTCCCAAGGATGAACCAGACTTGTGGAGGTCGACAATTTTTTTTTCTTGATGTCTTGGCAGATTTCTCTTGATTTTCAAATCAAATCAAATTTTATTGGTCACATACACATGGCGAGTGTAGCGAAATGCTTGTGCTTCTAGTTCCGGCCATTCAGTAATATCTAACAAGTAATGGAACAATTCCACAACAACTACCTTTTACACACAAGTGTTAAGGAATGAATAAGAATATGTACATATAAATATATGGATAAGCGATGGCCGAACGGCATAGGCAAGATGCAGTAGATGGTATAAAGTACAGTATATACATATGAGATGAGTAATGTAGAGTATGTAAAGAATATATGAAGTGGCGTTGGTTTAAAGTGACTAGTGATACCTTTATTACATCCCATTTTTAATTATTAAAGTGGCTAGAGATTTTGAGCCAGTATGTTGGCAGCAGCTACTCAATGTTAGTGATGATGGCCTTGAGATAGAAGCTGTTTTTCAGTCTCTCGGTACCAGCTTTGATGCACCTATTCAGACCCTTTATTCAGTACTTTGTTGAAGCACCTTTCGCAGCGATTACATTGTCGAGTCTTCTTGGGTATGATGCTACAGGAGTGAGAGTCCTTTTTAGTTCCTTTTTGCGTACTCCAAGAGGGCTATATCCTGTGCCTTTTACTGAGTAGTGACTTCCGTTTGGCCACTCTTCCATGAAGGCATGATTTGGTGGAGTTCTGCAGAGATGGTTGTCTTCCTGGAAGGTACTCCTATATCCACAGAGGAACTCTAGAGCTCTGTCAGAGTGACCATTGTGTTCTTGGTCACCTCCCTGACCTTTATATACACAGGTGTGTGCCTTTCCAAATTATGTCCAGTCAATTGAATTTACCAGAGTTGGACATCAATCAAATTGTGGAAACGTCTCAAGGATGATCAATGGAAACACAATGCACCTGATCTCAATTTCAAGTTCCATAGCAAAGGGGCTGAGTACTTATGTACAGGTTTTTCTGTTTTTTATTTTGAATAAATTTGCAAAAACCTGTCAAACCAGCAGTGTTTTTCTGTCATCACTCGCTTGATGACTGACAGGGCGACACCTGTCCTAACAATAGATAGCTAGGAGATGCATATTGTTCCTTCTAGTAGATAGGGCTCGGACAACTTTTATTTTTTGACTTGGGGCTCTATCCAATCTGTATCGCTGAAGCGTTAGATTACATTTCTATTGCGCAAAGGTAATTTCCAATTGAGCAGTCATGCAGCATTTGCTGGATTGAATAGACCCTTTAATTGTTTGTTTTAATAGTGATGGAAAAGCTACACGTAGTACCGAACCAATTCTTAATGTGTGGATAAATGATTGTCATTGAGATGACATAAGAGACCCCTTTAAACAACTTTGTGGTGACTTAGAAGTTGATGTTCCACCCTTTCTCCACACAGGCCACTGCTGAGCAGATCCGACTCGCGCAGATGATTTCGGACCACAATGATGCTGACTTTGAAGAGAAAGTCAAGCAGGTGAGAACTTAGCCTTCCCTTCATCACATGTAGCATCCCACTGCACTTTTAGACCCTTTTTGTTGCCTGAAGGGAGATGCGTTACATTGATGTACATTCAAAGAGATCTAGTATTGTTCCAGGGTTTCCCTTTAGGAAATTTTGGCGCCAGCCAACGTGTCCGGGAAAATGTTAATTTACTAATCATTTGAGAAATTTACCGGGCCCCTTCATTACTCATCTCTAATGTGTATATACTGTATTCTATGCAATCTACTGCATCTTGCCTATGCTGCATGGCCATCGCTCATCCATATATTTATATGTGCATATTCTTATTCATCCCTTTACGTTTGTGTGTATCAGATAGTCGTGAATTTGTTAGATTACGTGTTAGATATTACTGCACTGTTGGAACTAGAGGCAAGCATTTCGCTACACTTGCATTAACATCTGCTAACCGTGTGTATGTGACCAATAAAATGTGATTTGATTTGGTGCACAGCCCATTAATGAGTCCGCCCACTGTGCTTAGAATGACGGAAATCACATTTAGATTATGGTAATGCATCTTAACAGAACATGCAACTCATGTAATGAAGCAGCCAATCACTTTCAAACATTTGCCAAATTTCAATTTGCGGGGGAGAACAGCTCACCTGGGAAAACACCATTTGAAACAGCGCATCTGATAGCGTTCCATATGTGCCTGAAGAAAATCTCTGTTGGAAACCTAGATGGAGGGGGAATCTAAGATGCAACAACTAGGATGGGTTGCTAATACGACTAGGCTTGTCTTTGGCTTCTAGACAATGACATTTCTTTGATAAGAACCAATAGAACAGGAGAGAAATGGCATAGCTATGAGTCCAATAGGGAAGTAATGGAAGTACTGTTGCCAAAATTATGTAGTTACTCCAGTCTATACAGAAATAATCATTAAAAATACTTCACCAGAAAGCATGTCTTAGCCACAGAGGAATCGAGGATCATTAGCTTCTATAAAAAATAGCTGTGGATTGTTTGAAATCACTAGCCGTAGGTCTATGCCTGTTTGGCAAGCCCACACTTTAAGCAGCGCACGTGGCAGGCAATAGGCCTGGCTGGTTGAGTTGTGACTGTCAGTGAAAAGCATCTAAACTGTGTGTGTTGATAATGTCTTGAGTATAATTTAAAATGTTAAGACAAGAAGGGGAGTGGTGTGGCAGAATGGTTCTTATTTACAATGATGTCCTAACCCGGACAACACTGGTCCAATTGTGCGCCATCCTATGGGACTCCCAATCACGGCCAGTTGTGATACAGCCTGGAATTGTTTCATTGTGTGAATTGTTAGCCCTTTGTTTTGTTTTTGTCAATTCTCCATTTACATATTTCACCAGTAGTAAATATGTTGTTAATCCCCATCATTTGGTTACATAACATTTGTGTAATGCATGTTAATTAGCCAATTACAGTTATCATTCTGGGTGGAAATGTTGTTTGCAGAGTTCACAACCTGCTGCACATGCGATAAACCAGTTTGGGTTTATTTCATAACCATAATCTACGGGATTTGTCAATTATTTCATTGTCTTTTGTTTTGAGTGCGCCATGTGAGCAATGTGCAAGTGTCTTTTTTTTTTCTCTGTCCTGATAATGTTGAGGGAGTACGTGCAGCTGAACACGCATAGAAGTACCTGACCTGCTGTGCGGAAATGTAGGAAAGCGTTTTTTTTTTCTCCATCCATTGCGAATTCTATATTGAAACTATAGTTCCTCACAGTAAGTTTTTAGAAAAATCTTTACAACAATCTCCCCCTCTAATCACCCATCCTCGGTGTGAAAGGGCAATGGAAGTTGTAGGCCTACTGCTGTGTTTCCATTCACTTATATCTTTAGCCGCCAATGGATCACAATGTCTCAATGTGTCTATATGGCTGGTGATCTCGCATAAGTTGACTTTTAGATTTGTATAATTTAGATTCAGATTTTTATGATTAACCACGTGGCAATGATTTTGAGAAAATAAAACGTTATTATTGAAATGAAACTGTTCCACGAAAATGTGCATATGAAAATCATACCTGGCACACTGAACTGTAGAAATGGTAGGAAACTCACACGCACCTATGAAGTCTTTTTTTTAATTTTTAGAATTGCCTCCACATTTTTTAAAAATGTATTTTATTTCACCTTTATTTAACCAGGTAGGCTAGTTGAGAACAAGTTCTCATTTGCAACTGCGACCTGGCCAAGATAAAGCATAGCAGTGTGAACAGACAACACAGAGTTACACATGGAGTAAACAATTAACAAGTCAATAACACAGTAGAAAAAAGTCTATATACATTGTGTGCAAAAGGCATGAGGAGGTAGGCAAATAATTAAAATTTTGCAGATTAACACTGGAGTGATAAATGATCAGATGGTCATGTACAGGTAGAGATATTGGTGTGCAAAAGAGCAGAAAAGTAAATAAATAAAAACAGTATGGAGATGAGGTAGGTAAAATTGGGTGGGCTATTTACCGATAGACTATGTACAGCTGCAGCGATCGGTTAGCTGCTCAGATAGCAGATGTTTGAAGTTGGTGAGGGAGATAAGTCTCCAACTTCAGCGATTTTTGCAATTCGTTCCAGTCACAGGATAGCAGGGAACTAGAACGAAAGGCGGCCAAATGAGGTGTTGGCTTTAGGGATGATCAGTGAGATACACCTGCTGGAGCGCGTGCTACGGATGGGTGTTGCCATCGTGACCAGTGAACTGAGATAAGGCGGAGCTTTACCTAGCATGGACTTGTAGATGACCTGGAACCAGTGGGTCTGGCGACGAATATGTAGTGAGGGCCAGCCGACTAGAGCATACAGGTCGCAGTGGTGGGTGGTATAAGGTGCTTTAGTCACAAAACGGATGGCACTGTGATAAACTGCATCCAGTTTGCTGAGTAGAGTGTTGGAAGCAATTTTGTAGATGACATCGCCGAAGTCGAGGATCGGTAGGATAGTCAGTTTTACTAGGGTAAGTTTGGCGGCGTGAGTGAAGGAGGCTTTGTTGCGGAATAGAAAGCCGACTCTAGATTTGATTTTCGATTGGATATGTTTGATATGAGTCTGGAAGGAGAGTTCACAGTCTAGCCAGACACCTAGGTACTTATAGATGTCCACATATTCTAGGTCGAAACCATCCAGGGTGTTGATGTTAGTCAGGCCTGCGGGTGCAGGCTGCGAACGGTTGAAAAGCATGCATTTGGTTTTTACTAGCGTTTTAAGAGCAGTTGGGAGGCCACGGAAGGAGTGTTGTATGGCGTTGAAGCTCGTTTGGAGGTTAGATAGCACAGTGTCCAAGGACGGGCCTGAAGTATATAGAATGGTGTCGTCTGCGTAGAGGTGGATCAGGGAATCGCCCGCAGCAAGAGCAACATCATTGATATATACAGAGAAAAGAGTCTGCCCGAGAATTGAACCCTGTGGCACCCCCATAGAGACTGCCAGAGGACCGGACAGCATGCCCTCCAATTTGACACACTGAACTCTGTCTGCAAAGTAGTTTGTGAACCAGGCACGGCAGTCATCAGAAAAACCGAGGCTACTGAGTCTGCCGATAAGAATATGGTGATTGACAGAGTCGAACGCCTTGGCAAGGTCGATGAAGACGGCTGCACAGTACTGTCTTTTATCGATGGCGGTTATGATATCGTTTAGTACCTTGAGCGTGGCTGAGGTGCACCCGTGACCGGCTCGGAAACCAGATTGCACAGCGGAGAAGGTACGGTGGGATTCGAGATGGTCAGTGACCTGTGTTCAACTACAAGGTGCTTTTTTTTTAGCTGACCTAGCTGTGTGGTTTCGGGACTAGAGCAGGCACACTTGTAGTTTTGTTCGGAATTACAACACTATATCCCCGCCATTGCACCTATTACTTTTTACGCAATCCAAAAACGGACCATTTTAAATTACAAACTGGGTCAGGTGGGCGTCATTTCAAAGCTTTTTCTATTGCCAACATGACTAGCTAAGTTATAAAATACAATCTTAGTGTTAGGCTTTCACAAAGCAATTCAGAGATACTTATTTGTAATTTTGGTGTGCATAGGAGTCATGAGTGCATTCAGGTGAGTGTTACTTCACAATAGACAAACGGGCTCATTCTGTTCAGATCAACCATCTCATCTTGTAACTACATCAGACATAGTAATGATAAATGTTGACACTGTATATGATATAGAAATGTGAAGTGCACATTTGGAAGGGTGTTTGGCTTGTTTGACATCAAAGTGGAATTTGTTAAAATAGTCTTATCTTTCAAAATACATCGAGTCCTCTTAATTTACAGCATTTCCCTAATTTCCCAGTAAATGTTTATTTTGCCAAAGTTGCCCAATTAGGAGGAGGGATGTGGGCAACTTCTTGTCATGTGCAGTGTTCAAGTTCAGAACGGCTGTCAATCAAAATCCATATAGCACTGTGAAGCGCAGAGCCTGAGCTCTGACGTAATTTATAGCATGTTATTGTACAGTTGCTGAGTTCCAATTTAGGCGCTTATCAGTGACCAAATCTGCCATTTTCAACCCATATATCGGTACGAGTGTATTGGGCTACATGGCAATATACTCACTGAAGATAATCATCCGTTTCCCCCGTCCAGCTGATTGACATCACAGGCAAGGACCAGGATGAGTCCATGATCGCGCTGCACGACTGCAACGGAGATGTCAACAGAGCCATCAATGTGTTGCTGGAGGGTAGCCCAGATACTGTGAGTTTTGCCTTTGTCAGGGCTTATGAGTTGGACCAAAGGGAAGGAGTTAACAAGGTTACCCATCTAGCTCACTACAGGGCGAATCCTAACTTCCACTTAAGTCAATTTTCATTTAGTCTTGCATTCATGTCAGTGGGAGACTACGTACAAATTTGACTTAAGTGGAAGTTAGTTTGCCTAACATAATCAAACTGAACCCTGTCGGTCACCTCACCGGTCTCCTCAGGACTCTTGGGAGATGGTGGGGAAGAAGAAAGGAGTGTCTGGTCAGAAGGAGCCTGGCCACGCCGAGACCGGAGAGGAAGGAAAGGATAACAGGGAGAGGGGAGCAGAGAGGGACGTGGCACGTCGTAGAGGTGGGGCCCCACGCAGGGGCCGAGGGGCCAGCAGGGGACGAGAGTGTGAGTAGAGATCACATACCTTTGCATTGTCCTGGGAAGTGACACTGGCACCCCAGTGTAGACCCTTTGTGGCTCCTGCCGTTGTCATGGAGGGGCAGTGTATGCCACAAATATTCTCACCTTAGATTTCTGAAGAAAAAAACATTCCCGCATTGTAGTGACTTAACCGACATTCTAACTTCAAACCTAATTTCTGACTTCACACGCATGTGTTTTCCCTCACTACCTCATGCGTGTTCCCTCTCCTCTCAGTCCGTGGACAGGAGAATGGTCTGGATGGCGGAAAGGCTGCTGGGATAGCAGGCAGGGGCACCGAACGAGGCCACAGGGGGAGAGGCAGAGGAAGAGGTAAGTTTCTCCACTACATAGAGTGCATTCAGAAAGTATTCAGACCCCTTGATTTTTTCCCACATTTTGTTATGTTACAGCCTTATTCTAAAATTGATTAAATAGTTTTTCCCCCTCATCTACACACGCTATCCCATAACGACAAACCAAAAACAGGATTTTAGAAATATTTGCTAAAAAAATAATATTACATTTACAGAAGTATTCGAACACTTTACTCAGCACTTTGTTGAAGCACGTTTGGTAGCGATTACAGACTTGAGTATTATTTGGTATGACACTACAAGCTTTGCACACCTGTATTTGGGGAGTTTCTCCCCTTCTCTGCAGATCCTCTCATGCTCTGTCAGGTTGGCTTGTCTCTCAGTCCCTGCCGCTGGAAAAACATCCCCACAGCATGATGCTGCCACCACCATGCTTCACCGTAGGGAGGGTGCCAGGTTTCCTTCAGACGTGACGTTTGGCATTCAGGCCAAAGCGTTTAACCTTGGTTTCATCAGATCAGAGAATCACTCCACGTGGGCTGTAATGTGCCTTTTACTGAAGAGTGGCTTCTGTCTGGCACTCTACCATAAATGCCTGGTTGGTGGAGTGCTGCAGAGATTATTGTCCTTCTTGAGGGTTCTGGCTCTCCCGTCTCCATAGAAGATCTCTGGAGCTCTGTCGGAGTGACCATTGGGTTCTTGTTCACCTACCTGACCAAGGCCCTTCTCCCCAGATAGCTCAGTTTGGCCGAGCGGCCAGCTCTAGGAAGAGTCTTGGTGGTTTCAAACTTCTTCCATTTAAGAATGATGGAGGCCAGTGTGTTCTTGGGGACCTTCAATGCTGCAGACATGTTTTGGTACCCTTCCCCAGATCTGTGCCTCGACACAATCCTGTCTCGGAGCTCTACTGGCAAATTCTTCAATCTCATGGCTTGGTTTTTGCTCTCACGTGCACTGTCAAATGTGGGACCTTATATAGACAGGTGTGTGCCTTTGCAAATCATGTCCAATCAATTGAATTTACCACAGGTGGACTCAAAGTTGTAGAAACATCTCAAGGATGATCAATGGAAACAGGATGTACCTGAGCTCAATTTTGAGTCTCACAGCAAAGGCTCTGAATACTTATGTAAATAAGTTCCCGGATGTCGTGCTAAATTTGCCAAAATATGAAGTATACACGCAGTGGACACTATCTGTGCTTTTTGGGTCCATAATGTAATTCTTCAGAAAATGGGCATTGCTTCACAACGTTTTCAGATTGGAAGAAATGTCGGAAAATATGCAGCCGACGAGAGCGGATACAAATTCGTTGCTTTAACTAATTATGACAAATGTTAACAAAATGTTGAGCAATGTAATTAAGTAATGTCTTTTCAAATAAGTTATGTTACGCGTTATGTTGGTTGACAATTTGTTAGCTACGCTATCCTTACGAACTGCACAGCATATCATTACAACAGTATGTACCAGGTATGTTAGTTACCTACTGTAACATTAGTAGGCTGCTCGTACAACAAACTTGCCAGTATATTTTCTTTATGCTATCAAACTAACTACTCAGCTTTTATTTACTTGATTATTCACATCATTCATAGCTTAGCTATATGGTATAGTCGTACAGGTCGTAAATTCGCTCTGGCTATCTACCCAGATTTCAGAGCACTCTCATCTGACTACCAGAGGCAGAGCGCAGAATAACTGATGAATTTACAAACGCTCAACACCTGTTGAATGTGGCTGGTGTCATTAAACATTGGCAAAAAAAGTAATTAAATTGTTGGCAGCATCACAGTTGGTCACCAACGCTCTGGATAACATGAAAACAGGTTAACCAGCTCTGCTAATCCGAGTAAAATGGTCAGCTTGAGATGTTAGCCAGTTAGATTGGGTGCTTGATAGCCGTTGTGAGTTCAGAACGCTCAGATCAACCCTATTCCACAGCCATAGTGTCAAGTGTGCGCTCTGAATTTAAGAACGGACAATCTGACAACACCCTGAATTTATGAATGCTCAGAGCGCACTCTGGCATTCCAGATTTGAATTTACGAACACACCCGAAGTCTAGCTAGTAATTTGTTATGCTAACAAACTAGCAAGAGGTTGCATAGCAACAGTATCAACTTCTGATTGACAGGCAAGGTGCTAGTACTCTCAACTGAAAGGATATTGTTTGTTTACAGAATAATAAAATGAACTAATAGTATGTAGTGTATACTCATTATGTTAATATGTATTCAAACACAGCTAAGGTCTCAACATAAACTAAGGTTAATGTCCCCTCTAGAGTGTCAAAACAAAGATATCATAGCATTCCAGGGCTCCAGACTAACCTTTTACCCTGTGGCACTGGTGCCACTAACTTTTTCATTTGGTGGCACCAGCCCATGATTTTATAGCACCAAACATATTTTTCTTGTTGTCACGCAATATAAATAATTGGTTACCATCTCATAAAGTCACTCCCAGATCTTTATAAAGTGTAAATAGACTACTGAGATGGTATTCAAGAAATGTGTGTTTTTTTCCCTAATGTCCAAGCAGGAATGCATGAGTCAAGATATTTTTATGTTCACCCTAATCTCATGATTGTCATTACATTTTGGGTTGACAATTAGGTTCTTACATTTTACTGTCAAAATAGGGCCCCAAAATGTAAAAAAAAAAAATATATATATATATATAATTAGCATCCATCTTTATGTGCACTAATATGACAGGCTAATTCATTTGGGGCTAATTTACCACCTGAGAAAGTAAACTCAAAACACATTAGCTAGATTGTAAACTCTAAATATAATACCTACTGCTAGTAGCCATGTATTAATCTAACAGTACATTTGAGGCCTGTTATATTTAGGCAGTGAGGCTTATATGCACTCGCAATGGCCTGTGTGCATTTTGCATGCTCCGTAGCTCAATGCCATATCTGATATCTCGTAAAACTGTGCCCTATTAGCTCAATATTGACATATGACAATAATGCACTTTACTGTTTCACTAAATCATGGTTTTAGCCGCACAGAAAACATGACTTTGGAATGCGGTGACGAGGTAGAATGTGCAGCTTGCACCGATTCCACCAAATAAACATTTTACTCTTACAGCTAAGTCAAAGGGTCACAAAATGCGACTAAATTGTTGCAGAATGCAGGGCTCCATCTGTTGTAGGGCGCGCAATAACATTTGAATATGCATTCAAGCAGACAAATGTTCCACAAGGACAATGCATTGTATTTTCTGTAGTGTCATGTTTTTTTCAATAGTGTAACTTGACTGTCCCTCTCTCTAGGGGAAGAGCGTGAGCGAGGCAGGCGAGGGAGCAGGTTTTCAGCACAGGGCATGGGGTAAGTGAACACCTGTGCTGCTCACAGAGAGGGATTTATTTTCCCGCATACCTGTTGCCATGGTCACCAGAGAGCAGGACCTCAGCCTATTGTTAAGGCTTAATACATCGGCCAAATCAAGTTGAAATGCGGGGCTGTACATAAACCCTTATGTAACTCCACTGAGCTCTTCTGTCTCTGATGAACTGATTTGCATTAAAGTCAAATATAGATAGACCCACACCATATCTGTAACTCAATGGGTGGGCATTGAGATTGTTGCACATAGGGTTCTGCTCTGGGTCTGTGGCATATGGTGTGTTCTAGTTCCTTGTCCCTTCCCTTTGGGTTAAATGGGGCACAGGTTTGTATGTGTGAGTTGTGTGTTTTGTCTGTCAGTATGCATCGTCTCACCCAACCCTGGTCATTGAGTGCCCTAGATGTCATCACATAGGAAGTGGTTAGGCCTTTCAATTGCTTTGAAGATGATCACAGTGCTGAGATTTTAAACCAGCTTTGATAATGAGTAGTATCAAATTCACTCAACAAAGACATATTAGTGTATCTTGTACAGTGGGGCAAAATGTATTTAGTCAGCCACCAATTTTGCAAGTTCTCCCACTTAAAGAGATGAGAGGCCTGTAATTTTCATCATAGGTACACTTCAATCAACTATGAAAGACAAAATGAGAAAGAAAATCGCATTGTAGGATTTTTAATGAATTTATTTGCAAATTATGGTGGAAATTAAGTATTTGGTCACCTACAAACAAGCAAGATATTTAGCTTTCACAGACCTGTAACTTCTTCTTTAAGAGGCTCTCCTCTGTCCTCTACTCGTTACCTGTATTAATGGCACCTGTTTGAGCTTGTTATCAGTATAAAAGACACCTGTCCACAACCTCAGTCACACTCCAAACTCCACTATGGCCAAGACCAAATAGCTGTCAAAGGACCTGCACCAGGCTGGGAAGACTGAATCTGCAATAGGTAAGCAGCTTGGTTTGAAGAAATCAACTGTGGGAGCAATTATTAGGAAATGGAAGACATACAAGACCACTGATAATCTCCCTCGATCTGGGGCTCCACGCAAGATCTCACCCCGTGGGGTCAAAATGATCACAAGAACGGTAAGCAAAAATACCAGAACCACACGAGGGGACCTAGTGAATGACCTGTGACCAAAGTAACAAAGCCTACCATCAGTAACACACTACGCCGCCAGGGACGCAAATCCTGCAGTGCCAGACGTGTCCCCCTGCTTAAGCCAGTACATGTCCAGGCCCGTCTGAAGCTTGCTAGAGAGCATTTGGATGATCCAGAAGATTGGGAGAATGTCATATGGTCAGATGAAACCAAAATATAACTTTTTGGTAAAAACTCAACTCGTTGTGTTTGGAGGACAAAGAATGCTGAGTTGCATCCAAAGAACACCATACCTACTGTGAAGCATGGAGGTGGAAACATTATGCTTTGGGGCTGTTTTCTGCAAAGGGACCAGGCCGACTGATCCGTGTAAAGGAAAAAATGAATGGGGCCATGTATCGTGAGATTTTGAGTGAAAACCTCCCTCCATCAGCAAGGGCATTGAAAATGAAACGTCGCAGCGTCTTTCAGCATGACAATGATCCCAAACACATCGCCCGGGCAATGGAGTGGCTTCGTAAGAAGCATTTAAAGGTCCTGGAGTGGCCTAGCCAGTCTCCAGATCTCAACCCTACATAAATCTTTGGAGGGAGTTGAAAGTCCGTTTTGCCCAGCAACAGCCCCAAAACATCACTGCTCTAGAGGATAACTGCATGGAGGAATGGGCCAAAATACCAGCAGCAGTGTGTGAAAACCTTGTGAAGACTTACAGAAAACGTTTGACCTCTGTCATTGCCAACAAAGGGTATATAACAAAGTATTGAGAAACTTTTGTTATTGACCAAATACTTATTTTCCACCATAATTTGCAAATAAATTCATTAAAAATCCTACAATGTGATTTTCTGGATTTTCTCATTTTCTCATAGTTGAAGTGTACCTATGATGACAATTACAGGCCTCATCTTTTTAAGTGGGAGAACTTGCACAATTGGTGGCTGACTAAATACTTTTTTGCCCCACTGTATGTCACTTTGTATTGAATTATAATTAACACTTAGTTGGCTATATAATTCGTCCTAGGTGTTAGGACTAGCATTAAGCGAGATGAGATGACAGTCTACTATTTCTAGGGTTGTCAAAGACCGGGCTTTGTGGGGTTTAGAAGGCTTTGTGGGGTTTAGAAGGCTTTGTGTGGTTTAGATGAATGGGCGATGATAGGTTGGGCTCTTTCCCAGGAGGTGCAGCAGGTTTAAACGCTTCCTCAAAGTAGGGCTGGGCGATATGGCCTAAAAATCACATCTACATTTTTTTCAAACTTATGGGTGATTTTGTGTGTGTGCGTGTGTGTATAGATAGAGTATATGTGTGTGTGGACACCCCTTCAAGTTAGAGGATTCGACCATTTCAGCAACTCCCATTGCGGACAGGTGTATAAAATCAATCACACAGCCATGCAATCGCCATAGACACACTTTGGCAGTAGAATGGCCTTCCTGAAGAGCTCAGTGACTTTCGACGTGGCACCGTCATAGGATGCCACATTTCGAACAGGTCAGTTTGCCAAATTTCTGCTCTGCTAGACCTGCCCCGGTCAACTAAGTGCTGTTATTGTGAAGTGGAAACATTGAGGAGCAACAACGGCTCAGCCGCAAAGTGGTAGCTCACGGAACAGGACAACTGAGTGCTGAGTAAAGCTCCAACATCTGGTGGACAGCCTTCCCAGAAGAGTGGAGGCTGTTTATAGGAGCAAAGGGGAGGACCAACTCCTAGACAGCTAGCACATAAGTCTGTGGCTAAAATGCTGCTAGCATACATGGTACTGCAATGCCGCGCTTGACAAACTGAGCATACGTTTCATGTTCATTGTTACTCCCAAGTACAGTCTGCTAAGTTCTGAAATGTGGGAGTTGAGACCTAAAAAGGGTATTGTTACAAAGGTTAAGTTTTCCTCTATTACAGTAAAATGTCTCGATGTGTTTCGGTTTCTATATGACCAATTTTGTTGGACCGAACCTCAAATGCAAATAGCGAGTTGAAATCGCTTGTCTGAGAGGAAGAAGTGATCTTTAGTTTCTTTGTTGTTGTGGGGGGCAGAGGGAGAGACTTGGAGTCTGTGAGCAAGTGGGAAGGTGCACACCGCACAGAAGGAACTAAGGACATGAGCCCAAAAAGACGCGCTCATAAAAACTGTTCGTTTTTTTTTACCTTTACTCTTGCGATACAGGCATTAGAAACATTGCTCTGAAACAGACATTCAAATGAATTATATATATCGCCCAGCCCTACCTCAGACAAACCTGCATGTTAACTTCATCCCTTTCAAATAATTAACACTGATTTATTTCTGAGGCACCTGGTTTGTGGGACATGAAAGAAAAATGAGATGATCATAAAATATAAATAAATAATAATTTGCTTCAGCTGCGTCAGTCCTTAACTTGTTTCAACGTAAAACAAATGTCTTAATGTTCTACGGTTTAATAGGGAGACGTTAGCGGAGAGGGGGCAATGCCTTTGCTGTGGCAGAATGTCTCCAGTCAGCTGGCTTGTGTATGTGTCCGCAAGTTTGGCTTGGTCCGGATAGCAACTAACCTGGCGCGTGAGTGAGCCAGCGCCATAGGCTTGCATAGATGGACAGCCAGGCAGTTTGTTGCGTTGTCCCCAACATGCCTCTTTCTCATAGGGTGTGTCGCTTCCGCAGCTGCTCTTGTGTGGCCTTTGGGAGCCTGTGTTTGCAGTTTGCATGAGTGTGTTCTGATGGTTCTAACTGTGCTTCCTATCCTGATCATAATGCAATTATTGTTACTTATGGAACACAGTTTTCAGTTTGAGTGTTTGTTTGGCAGCCATGTTTCCCCTTTTTTAGTCTACCAGCTACACCTATAGAAAGTGACACTGCCCCAACAATGCAGTGGTTACAGATAATGTGTGTTGCAAAAGTGTGAGTGTAGTGACTTAACCATGCATGTGATTTCCTTACATTCCTCTGTAAAATAATGAATACTCTAAAACCACACACTGCATCCCCTACTGTCCCCGTTGTGCTGCTTGTAATCGTTGCTGTTGTTTTTCCTCTAAAGCCAGATTGATAAGGGGCCCAGATATGATTTTTCAGGAGAAGAGAGGTGAGTGCACCGCCACTGGTGTGTCAATCTTGCTATCTGTTGGGGGGGAACATTCTGCCAAATGCCACGAGAGAGAAGGATGGAGACAGACACACATGAAACAGGGTATCAGGGCAGACTAAACCAAAATGACATGCACCCTGGTAACACGATATGGAATTAAATGACAGCTGTCTTTTGAACATCGAGGGTATAACTGTTCACACAAGCCCCATAAGAAATCTTAAGTGTATTGGTTGTGTACACAGCTTAGCAGGTGTTATAGTGCTGTAGTGAAAATGCTTATTTTACTAGCTCCTAACATTGGAGTCGAATGTCAAAGAACTCAAATGTAAGGATGTTAAATAAAAAGCAAGAAATCAAGAATGGCAAGACGAATCCAATTAACCCAAATAGCACTGTAGCAGTATCAAAATGCAATCTTTACATAAGCACACTGGGTGGACTTTACACAAGCCGAACTAAGAATATGTACAGCAGTAGATGTATTAGTGAGCTTTGTCAAGAATCCAGTATATACAGTGCATTCGTGTATACAGTGCATTCCCGGAATTGCAATATACTTGACTTTTCCCACATTTTGTTACATTACAGCCTTATTCTAAAATGGATTAAATACATTGTTTTCCTCCTCAATCTACACACAACACCCCATAATGACAGTGAAAATAGGTTTTTAGAAATGTTTGCAAATGTATTAAAAATAAAAACAGATACCTTATTTACTTAAGTATTCAGACCCTTTGCTATGAGACTCGAACTTGAGCTCCGGTTTATCCTGTTTCCATTGATAATCCTTGATGTTTTTACAACTTCATTGGAGTCCACCTGTGGTAAATTCAATTGATTGGACATGATTTGGAAAGACGCACACAGAACAAACACCAAGCCATGATGTCGAAGGAATTGTCCATATATCTGTGCCTCGACACAATAGTGTCGAGGCACATATCTGGGGAAGGGTACCAAAAAATGTCTGCAGCATTGAAGGTCCCCAAGAACAGTGGCCTCCATTCTTAAATGGAAGCAGTTTGGAACCATCGACTCTTCCTAGAGCTGGCCGCCCGGCCAAACTGAGCAATCGGGGTCGAAGGGCCTTGGTCAGGGAGTTGACCAAGAACCCGATGGTCACTTTGACAGAGCTCCATAGTTCCTCTGTGGAGACGGGAAAGCCTTCCAGAAGGACAACCATCTCTGCAGCCCTCCACCAATCAAGGTTTTATGATAGTGGCCATGACAGCCTGCTTGGAGTTTGCCAAAAGGTACCTAAAGGCTCTTAGACCATGAGAAACAAAATTCTCTGATGAAACCAAGATTGAACCCTTTTGCCTGAATGCCAAGCGTCACATCTGGAGGAAACTGGCACCATCCCTACGGTGAAGCATGGTGGTGGCAGCATCACGCTATGGGGATATTTTTCAGCGGCAGGGACTGGGAGACTAGTCAGGATCGAGGGAACAATGATTATTGGTTATGGTACAGCGAGATCCTTAATGAAAACTTACTCCAGAGCACACAGGACCTCAGACTGGGGCAAAGCTTAACTTTCCAACAGGACAACGACCCTAAGCACACAGCCAAGACAAAACAGGAGTGGCTTTGGGACAATTCTCTGAATATCCTTGAGTGGCCCGGACTTGAACCCGATCGGACATCTCTGGAGAGACCTTACAAAAGCTGTGCAGCGGCTCTCCCTATCCCACCTGACAGAGCTTGTGAAGATCTGCAGAGAAGAAGAATGGGAGAAACTCCCCAAATACAGGTGTGCCACGCTTTTAGCGTCATACCCAAGAAGACTCAAGGCTGTAATTGCTGAAAAGTTCCAACAAAGTACCGATTTTTATAGGGTATTTGTTTTGCTTTTTCATTATGGGATATCGTGTGTAGATTGAGGGGGAAAAAAACAATTTCATCCATTTTAGAATAAGGCTGTTAATGTAACAAAATGTGGAAAAAGTTGAGAGGTCTGAATACTTTCCTATGCGCTGTAAATAAATATGCAGTGTATAATAATGTACAGTAGTGCAAATATTAGAATAAGCTATGTTGGGGATACTGTATTTAAATACATTATGTGGAACAGGAGTTACCAGTGATTCACTCAACAGTCCCTCCCTGCCGATATACAGCACCCCTGTTATTGTTGGTTCTCATTGGCAGCTCATCAAACATGAGTAGTCTACATTCCAGTCAGATCCTGGAAACTTCTGAAGTCAGTCTACTAAACTGCGCTAGGTTGTAGTGCACTGTACAACTTGGTGCGCTGTACCATTTCTGTACCTGAGCCTGAAAGAAGCAAGAGAACAAAGTTAAGGATGTGCTTTTTTATTTTGCTCTATAATTGTCTCTGAAGCCATGACGTGATATGCGTCGTTTATTTTGCTCTATAATTGTCTCTGAAGCCATGACGTGATATGCGTCGAAATACTTTGCCACCGCACAGAGTGCCAGAGAAAGAGTTGAGGAAAACAAAGCACTGACTGGATTATTCTCCCATTCCTTGGTTGTCCTCCAGTCTTTGAATCTGTTCGCCTGACATTTCTCTGATGAACTTTGTCTAACTGCGACACATCAGATCTCCTCAAAGACTTCCTCTCCTATCGCTCTGCTTGCTTACTTCCTCCTTTTTAAAGTATATCTCCCCACAGTCAAATGTTCCTATTGGTAGACCCATAGGAAGTGGTTGTGCTCAAAACCACGGCTTCTTCTCTTGCAGAACGTTCAACCCGGCAGACTACGCTGAGCCGACCCAGACAGAGGAGAGCTACGGCAGGGGAAGCACCTGGAACAACACGGGCAACCTGGAGCCAGAGGAAGGAGCCAGTAAGGAACCCAATTACTGCTCAGCCCCAGTCCAAAACCACCCCAACCTAGGCCTAGACACTTACTGTAGATCTACAAGATGGTGTTTTAGCAAGTGAGTGTTAGCAAAATGGTGGAAAGGAAGGAGCCATTAAGAAACCAAGCTACTGCTTGATCAAAAACACTCAATAGACACTTCTTGGGATCTGATGGAGGTTAATCTGCCCGTCTTGGGAATGATCTGAGGTGTACTAGGATGCATGCAAGATCTATTCAGTTTTTTCTAAAGCTAGACAGCGTCAGTTAGCTTCACATTCCAGCTCAGTCTTCATCCGTACTACAACGGTAGATGTTGCTTGTCCGCCTGCTTCTAACTCTAGCAGACTTGTAACCCCGTGTGCGTTTTGCACGTGGCTAGTTGAACGCCAAACTCTTCATTGAGACAATGCTGAAACATCAATCCATGGGCGACTCAAAGCCACATTTTTAATTTGTGCCAAAATCAAATTGAAATAAAAGCTATTTTGCAAATTCATCAAGCTATATGGCGTGAAATAGGCTTTTAGAAGTGCCGTCTTTATTGTATTGTTAATGCTGTCTCTGGTGTGCTTATTAATGCACAAGCACCTTTTTCCGCTTACTATCGATTTTAAAGTAATTTCATTAACCTGTCTGGGAACGCTAGTGGAACACCTCGCCAACCAATGAAATTGCAGGGCGCCAAATACAAATCAACAGTTTAGTAAACAAATCGAAACGCGCATGCAACTTCCAGCGGAAAGGTCGGACAAAAATTCCAAAAGGTTATATTACTGGTCGTAGAAACATATCAAACGATGTATAGAATCAATCTTTAGGATGTTTTTATCATAATTTAACATTTATGTTCTAACCGGAGAATTCCATTGTCTGTAGAAAAGCAATGGAACGAGAGCTAACTCTCATGACTGCGTCATGAGCCCGTGGCTCTCTGCCAGACCTTTGACTCATTCCCTTCTCATTCAGCCCCCCTTCATAGTAGAAGCATCAAACAATGTTCTAAAGATGGTTGACATCCAGTGGAAGCCTTGGGAAGTGCAACATAGTGGGGCTCAATAGGGGCTGAGTTGAAATCTACAAACCTCAGATTTCCCACTTCCTGTTTGGATTTTTTTCTCAGGTTTTTGCCTGCCATATGAGTTCTGTTATACTCAGACATCATTCAAACAGTTTTAGAAACTTCAGTGTTTTCTATCTAAGACTACTAATACTATGCATATATTAGCATCTGGGACCGAGTAGGAGGCAGTTCACTCTGGGAACGCTTTTTATCCAAAAGTGAAAATGCTGCCACCTATCCCAATGAAGTTAAGTCATAGAAAAGTTTTACTGTGTCCAAAGTTTCAAATGCATTCTTTCATTACTCAATGTGTAATGTGATAGGTATTTTAATAGTGGTGTAACGGTTCGGTACGTATCGCGGTTTTGGGGTCACGTTTCGATACAGCGGGATAATTAAATGCCATTCACAATGTTCCTTGCATTGTCTGTTGTGACTGGATTATTATGTTGGGCCTCAAGTTTCCACTCTGATGCTGCATGTGTAACCATGTGGGAGTAAATACCAGTTGGATGCATTCATGTGATTTGAACTCGTTGAGAAACCATATGGTGTCAACCATAAACTAAAAGTACAGCAGGGCCTAACATATACATTTTATACATCAGCCACTCAGATTTTTTTACCAGCCAGTTGAAGCAGCAGACTAAAACTACTGTTGAAAACAACTGAGTTTATGAACAAAACAATGTAAATGAAAACGAGGACAGTCTCACTTTGTAGACTTTTGAGTAAATTAGACCAACTTGTATACCTGTGCGCAGCCCCCCAAAAATGTACTAACACTTCACTCATTGCACACAGGTCTCCTGCCAGGCAGCGTTTCTGCACAGGGGGTGATTATATAGGATTTATATTTCTTTGTGCATTAAGCAGCTATGAAACAAAAGCAGAAATAGTTCTGCAGAATCTTTCTAGCTTGAACATAACAAGATTCAACAACTGAGACATGAACTGAACAAGTTCCACAGACATGTGACTAACAGAAATAGAATAATGTGTCCCTGAACAAAGGGGGGATCAAAATAAAAAATAACAGTCAGTATCTGGTGTGGCCCACCAGCTGCATTAACCTCTTGCAGCTCCCCCCCTACTTTGTGCAATTTCCGCCTGAAGACATACCCAAATCTAACAGCCTGTAGCTCAGGCACAGAACCAAGGGATATGCATATTCTTGGTACCATTTAAAAGAAAACACTCTGAAGTTTGTGGAAAAGTGAATTGAATGTAAGAGAATAACACACAATAGATCTGGTTTAGATAAAACAATGCATTTTTTTAAATATATTGTATCTTTACAATGAACAAGATAAAACAAACATCTCAATAGGATGATGGGGACAATTTCAGTGAAAAATATAAGAGGGCAACAGTACTTGTGCAACGTTTCAGAATGATAACTTCTAAAATGAGTGTGCTACATGAAATTTATCATGAAGTCACCCAGGTGTCCCACACATGTAGCTCAAATGTACCCAAGTGGCCAAATTGGTGAAGGTATACATTTTGAAACAAATAACTATATACAAAATACCAAAATGATGTTCTAACCCCCCCCCCCCCAAAGAATGAAGAAAAAAGTATATATTGATAAAATATATACATTTACAAAATAACATTACACACTTTCAATATTTGGAAGACCCTCAGTCCTCTATCAAATCAATTTATATAGCCCCAGCCTAAAACCCCAAACAGCAAGCAATGCAGAAGCACGGTGGCTAGGAAAAACTCCCTAGAAAGGCAAAAACCTAGGAAGAAACCTAGAGGAACCAGGCTATGAGGGTTGGCCAGTCCTCTTCTAGCTGTGCCGGGTGGAGATCACAGTGGTTGTATAGAGGGTGCAACAGGACAGCACCTCAAGAGTAAAAATGAACAGTTTAGGGTTCCATAGCCGAAGGCAGAACAGTTGAAACTGGAACAGCGGCAAGGCCAGGTGGACTGGGTACAGCAAGGAGTCATCATGCCAGGTAGTCCTGACGCATGGTCCTAGGGCTCAGGTCCTCCGAGAGAGAGAATGAGAATTAGAGAGAGCATACCTAAATTCGCACAGGACAACTCCCATTCGGAGTCAGTGTCACTGCGAAAGAAAATGTTCAGTTAGAATAGTTTCACATATGAGCCCTGTATCAACAGGTATAATAAACAGACATCTATATATATATATATATATAGAGAGAGAGTTGAAAGTTGAATATATTATTATATTATTATTACTTGCTAGATCTACTGTCTCTTTTATATTATGACATTTCAGCTAGATCTACTGTCTCTATATTATGACAGACCAGCTAGATCTACTATCTTTATTATATTACAACAAACCAGCTGTATCTACTGTCTCCATTTCACTTTGGCCATTGATGTGGTCCTGCCCTCTCAACAGCCTCAAATAGGCTATTTCATGTGGGTTGGGGTGGGGCGACAGACACACCCATCTCACATTTCATTACATTGCATGTTTATATATTGCTTCTAAATTAAAAAAAAAAAAATCACAAATTATTAATTTCAAACAAGGCATTAGCATGATAAGAACTTAACAGTCCAAAACGATGTCATCTCCCATTCAAAAAATATTCCTCCACAATCGCTAAATGAAGCGTCCTACAACAATCTCTGTCTCACCTTCCCAATCAATTTATTCTAAAATTGTGTGTACATCTGTATATCTAGACTTAGATTTAGCTTTCCCTGACTTAGTCGCCATAATGATTGATATATATAAACAGCTGAATCTGCGCATTCAACAAACACTGCAGTGCGTAATATGTGTAGCTTCTTCCGGTATGAAACTTCAATAGCGAATTACTCACTTTACGCTGAAGCTTACTACATGGGTTGGTCTTGCAACACATAAACATGGCGTATTGCCGTTTAGCTCAGCTCATTGGCTATCTACCCAGCGAGATTTCAAGACAATCAGTGGTCATTGGGTTAAAAGACAGTCAATCAACGAAACAGTGGGCAAATCATTGGTGCACAATGATGTCATGACTTGTTGTCTTCAAATTGGTTTCTTTCAGTCAATACTGAAATGATTGTGTTACAAACAAACCAGTTGATTGCAGTGAAACCAAACATGACTGGAAAAGTCACTTTCTGTGTGGGTTATTTACCTGGAATGTGTCGTCGAAAATGGAATGAGACGGAATTCACAACATAAGCGGTTCACAAAATGTTTCGTTAGGCTATAAAAACTGATTTTATCAAACAAAAGATCATTCATTTATTTTAATACAGTGTGTGATTATGTTGCGCCTGTGCTGTTTAAAATTGTATTTTTCTATGGGGCTCTATGCTCAGATAATCGCATCGTATCCTTTCGCAGTAAATCCTTTTAAAAATCTGACAACGCAGTTGGATTAGCAAGATTCTAGGCTTTTGAAACATGTGAGACACTTGTATTTTCATGAACGTTTAATATGACTATTTATGTAGCGATCACCGTATGTTGTGGAATTTCAGCCTGCTAGCGGGTTCCGTGCGCCGAGAGGTTAAGTACTGTAGTGCATCTCTTCCTCATGGACTGCACCAGCGTTGCCAGTTCTTGCTGTGAGATGTTACCCCACTTTTCCACCAAGGCACCTGCAAGTTCCTGGACATTTCTGGGGGGGAATGGCCCTAGCCCTCACCCTCTGATCCAACAGGTCCCAGACCTGCTCAATGGGATTGAGATCTGGGCTCTTTGCTGGCCATGGCAGAACACTGACATTCCTGTTTTACAGGAAATCACGCACAGAACGAGCAGTATGGCTGGTGGCATTGTCATGCTGGAGGGTCATGTCAGGATGAGCCTACAAGAAGGGTACCACATGAGGAAGGAGGATGTCTTCCCTGTAACGCACAGCGTTGAGATTGAGCTTGTTGTCATTGCAGGCAGTCTGATGATGCTGTGACACACCACCCCAGACCATGACGGACCCTCCACCTCCAAATTGATACAGTTTGTTGCCATCCTGTACCTGTCCCTCAGGTGTGATGTTCGGCTGTACCGATCTTGTGCAGGTGTTGTTACACGTGGTCTGCCACTGCGAGGACGGTCAGCTGTCTGTCCTGTCTCCTTGTAGCGCTGTCTTAGGCGTCTCACAGTACGGACATTGCAATTTATTGCCCTGGACACATCTGCAGTCCTCATGCCTCCTTGCAGCATGCCTAAGGCACGTTCACGCAGTTGAGCAGGGACCCTGGGCATCTTTCTTTTGGTGTTTTTCATAGTCAGTTGAAAGGCCTCTTTTTGTCCTAAGTTTTCATAACTGTGACCTTAATTGCCTACCGTCTGTAAGCTGTTAGTGTCTTCACGACCGTTCCACATGTGCATGTTCATTAATTGTTTATTGAACAAGCATGGGAAACAGTGTTTAAACACTTTACAATGAAGATCTGTGAAGTTATTTGGATTTTTACAAATTATCTTTGAAAGCCAGGGTCTTGAAAGAAAATCAGTTTCTTTTTTTGCTGAGTTTAGTTCCCCATTGCTCCTAACTAATGGACTGTTTGAAATGTACCAATTAAGATTATAATTTTGATAAATGTTTGCATAGGCTCTTGTTATAACTGAATAGCCTGACATGTTATTTTCAGCTCAGATTTACTCAAGAGGCACAGGCCTACAACGCAGTGTATGCATAGCCTATAGGTCTAGCGTTTTTATTTTGTAAAAAAAAATGTATGTATTAATTTGGGTTCAGCGCAACCCGAGGTCTCAGTTCAACTGGACCAACCGGTATGAACATGTGTACAGTTACACCTTTATTTAAAAAAGAAAATACACAATGTTTTTATAAAATATTTAATCAGTTTTCCTCAAATAAAGGGCATGAGGAGGTAGTCTTTGCAAGAAAGAGGGAATCTGATTTCATTGCTCCTCAACTCATGGCTCAGACACGTCATTCAGGATAAATGGAGTTAGCCAGGTTAGTTCTGAAGGATTTGTTGCTATAGAAATTTGCCTGGCTAAAAGGTGAGCTACTTTCGTGTTACCGGTTATCCCTAGTTGAACTGAGAGATGACCAAAGTTCTCGCTAACTCCTCAATCACAGGTCTCACCTCTCACTTCTCCTTTCTTGTAGGGATTGAGTACACAGCGGGAGGAGAGGGAACAAATTACCAACCCAAATTTGACTCTGTCCCTAGTAAGATTGAACCACCATCTTCTGAGGCCCTAAACATTGCATCTCCTTTTCTATTTGATGCCTGTTGGTTTGAAACCTAGTACTCAGTACAGTTTGTTTCTTTCTTTTACATTCCTATAGGTGCCTGGAGGAGTGCAACAGAAGAGTGGGGTACTGAGGACTGGAATGAGGACGTGAGTACCTTTTTTACTATGCCTATTTATCGATTTGGTGGTATGCCTATTTGTATGCCTTGATGTACTGTCCATATTTTGGCAGATCCTCTTTTGACCAGTTTAAAAAAAATATATATCACCAAAATCACATTTTATGGACGTTCTGCATATGTACCCAGATGTTCAAATAAGCCTGAACACTAAACTTGGTGTTGCTTATGCCCAAATAGCTACAGATCTAACAGAGGGTCTCTGGTGTTATATAGGGAACACTCCGATTGAAATACTCCAGTCATCTGCTTTGTTCTTCTGTTTGTAGTTTTAGGTTAATGCATTTAGTTATGGCTTGATCCCTTTAATGCTGATACATTGATCTTAATCATTTCTCTGTCGTTCTCTCTAGCTGTCAGAGACCAAGATCTTCACAGCCTCCAGTGTGGCCTCCATGCCACTCCCCCGGGAGAATGTCACCATCACTGCAGGACAGCGGTGGGCAGGCCTGATGCGGCATGCAGACACACAAACAGCTAGTCAATCTACAGTCATGCTATCACAAATATACAGTTGAAGTTTACATACACTTATGTTGGTGTCATTAAAATGTGTTTTTCAACCACTCCACAAATTTCTTGTTAACAAACTATAGTTTTGGCAAGTCGGTTAAGACCTCTACTTTGTGCACGACACAAGTAATTTTTCCAACAACTGTTTACAGACAGATTATTTCACTTATAATTCACTGTATCACTATTCCAGTGGGTCAAAAGTTTACATACACTAAGTTGACTGCCTTTAAACAGCTTAGAACATTTCAGAAAAAGCCTATAGAACATTTGTGGGCAGAACTGAAAAAGCGTGTTCGAGCAAGGAGGCCTAGGAACCTGACTCAGTTACACCAGGTCTGTCAGGTGAATTTTGGCCTATTCCTCCTAACTTATTGTGGGAAGCTTGTGGAAGGCTACTCGAAATGTTTGATCCAAGTTAAACAATTTTAAGGCAATGCTACCAAATACTAATTGAGTGTATGTTCACTTCTGACCCACTGGGAATGTGATGAAAGAAATTGAAACCGAAAGAAATTATTCTCTACTATTATTCTGACATTTCACATTCTTAAAATAAAGTGGTGATTCTAACTGACCTAAGATGGGGAATTTTTACTAGGATTTAATGTCAGGAATTGTTAAAAACTGAGTTTAAATGTATATGGCTGAACTCCTCACCCACTCACTGAAAGCCATGCATTTTTGTTATAAGGGTGTGTATCTTGTCTCATGTCCATTTAAACAATTCATCTTCAACATCACCAAACTGCAGTCTAGTCATATGGCCAAAGTTACTGAGAAAATCCATTTTTGTAATTCAAGCACTTCTTGTGTTATGCCTATGATTTTCAGCTCTGTATCTGGTTTCATCAACCCCAAAATGTACTATCATACATACAATTGGTTAGCTAACACGAATCAGAACATCTGTTGCACAGACCCTGTAATAGGTTAGCATTCTGTCCAGGGGGTGTACTTGTACATCAAGCTGACTCGCGCTACAGAAGCAAGAGATGAGCTACTGCCCTATGGGCCATTCTGGCTTGGACAAGGCTAATTACTAACGATTTCTGACCTCTGTCCCCTGCAGGATTGACCTGGCTGTGCTGCTGGGGAAGACTCCCCCATCCTCCTCAGAGGCAGAGGCCCTGGGCCCCATGAAAGCCAGCCAGCTCCCCTCTCTCCCCCAGTCACTGGTTTTCAGCAACTCCAAGCAGGGTGTGCCGCTGTCACAACCCCCTTCCAGCAGCACCCCTTACAACCAGCACAGCGTGGTGAGCCCACAGGACACACAACAGCTTCTTCTCAATTCTACATTTTTACTGACTGTACTTAAAGTGGAACTGACTGCGTTGTAACTACTTTGTCCAAAAATATCAAATTCACAGTTTATTCTACCAAACCAACTTGAGGTTCTATAAATATGTTCTATTTGACTCAACATTCCAGGATGTACAGTAAGGCATTGTTGGCAGAATAGATGGCTGCAGTTCAGTGTATGATTAATATCATTCTCCAATCCATTTCTTTGTAGTCCAGAGAATATTGCTATCCGGTTGTAAATCACAGTTGGCCTGGTACATTGTTTGCTGCCTTCATTCAGGATGCGCTGTTTGTTTCAATGACTCAATATTCTGGCCAAAAACGGACAAATGTAACTAAGCCTGGGAATGTCAATTAGGGCTGGGGGCGTATACTGTATTTGACAATCTACCGGTATTGATGCACAAACTGGTTTGTTTACCTTCTATAATGGTATTTGAATGTTTGGTTTGCTAAATGTCTATTTTTATAGTTTACTCCACTACTTGAGTCCTCTCTCTTTCTCCATGCCGCTTTCCACACAGACCTAGCCCCTCCCCCTTTACTCAAGGAGCTCATTTGTTGTTCCTCGACCAAGAGACACTTGCGTTCAGTGGTCAATGCAGCACATGCAACAATGATGACAACGAATGCTGTTTTCACTTTGCTTCTTAATATAAATCCACTAGCGTTCTATAATTACACTATTAGTTTGTGTTTCTTACATCTGCAAATGGCTAGTTTGTCTTAGCAAGATGGGCCTAAATCGTGTTAGCCGCTAATCGCTAGCCGACTGGCTATCTAGCTAGCTAATAAATGTACTGAATCAGAGCAAATGTAACTACCGTAATTGCTGGACTATTAAGCGTACCTGAATATAAACCGCACCCACTGAATTATTACAAAATATGTATTTTGTACATAAATAAGCTGCACATGTCTATAAGCCGCAGGTGCCTACCGGTACATTGAAACAAATGGACTTTACACAGCCTTTAAACGAAACACGGCTTGTATAACAAAATTAAATGGGCTTTAACGAAACACGGCTTGTAACAAAAATTAAAACAGTAGCCTACCAAGAAAGTCATTGGTCACTATCTTCCTCCTCCTGTGCACTGAAACCACTGAAGTCATCTCCTTCGGTGTCGGAGTTGAATAGCCTCAGAATTGCTTCATCCGATGTTGGATCGTTTTCATTGTCGCTCTCGTCACTTTCATCCGGAGGCAAATACCCCGCTGAGCTCATGCTGCCCCTTCAACACGCAGCAGTCCAGCCTTTCGAAACCCGTTGATGATAGTGGATTTTTTGACAATGCTCCACGCTGTCAGCACCCACTGGCAGACTTGACCATAAGATGCTCTTCGCCTGCGGCCTGTTTTAGTGAAGGATTTCTCCCCACTTGTCATCCAAGCCTCCCACTGAACAAGGAGCGCCACCTTAAATGCACGATTTACACTGATGTCGAGTGGCTGCAAATACTTTGGGCCATCTGCTTTTCTTCCCTCTGAAAGCTTTTGTTGTTTTCCTGCACTGAGTCAGTATCTCACGCTGCTGTTTCCAACGTCTTATCGACTCATTAAGGCCAAGCTCCCATGCAGCAGCTCTATTTCCTTTTCCAACAGCCAGATTTATTGCCTTCAACTTGAAAGCTGCATCATATGCATTTCTCCGTGTCTTTGCCATGATGAGGGTGACAAAATTACTACCGTAATCAGAATGATGGGAAGTTTGAGCGCGCTCGATTTACGTCACATTATGTGACGGTGCTCAGTTTTTTGGCGGCATGGATCTTGTGAAAGCGGGAAAAATCCATAAATTAGCCGCGTCATTGTGTAAACCGCGAGGTTCAAAGTGTGGGAATAAAGTAGCGGCTTGTAGTCCGGAAATTACGGTAGCTATACAGCCTGATAATACCAGTGATGGTGTAGACCCAATCGGCATGTTTGTGCAACAGTATCTTCTAAATCAAAGAGGAATATGCATTGCATGAATGTTAGCTACATGAATAGCTAAGAGAGAACATTCAATGTAGCCAAATATTACAGGGTCCCCTAGGAAACACTTGTCAACAGTTTGGTTGCTACCCTGTCACAATAACTATTCACTGGCATTTTCATTCGTTATGTCAGACTGTATTGAAAGTGCCCACTTTTAAATTCTAACTATAGATTTAGAGTAATTCCATTTCCATGATTCCTACAGTTTACCCAAGTGTTTTGCTCAAATCGCAATTGCAACATTTGGTTAAAAATAATGCTGAGATTGTTTTCCCATATTGTGAAGCCCTACGTGACAGTGTGAAAATGATCTCAAATGAGTGCAGGAAATGCAGAGATTGATAATGCTGAAGATAATTGTCGGTTGAATTGAACAGTATAAAGCAATCAGAATAGAGAAAGACCCATTGAAATGACTTCATATTAATAAAACATAATATTGTCTTTTATTTTTTTATACCTGATATGATATTTTAGCCATATCGCCCAGCCCTAATGTCAATACAATCAAACTAGCAAGGGCAATGATCACAAGTCAGTCATAATGTAGCTAATAGGCTAGCATATCTATTTATGGAGCAAGCTAAAAACACAGAGCCTAACGATAGCTAGCTTCTAGGAGGATGTCATTGGAGCAGTTGGTGAGTGAGTGACTTTTTCCCCTCATAACATTTTTCACCTGCTACACAGCTAGAGATACAGGTGCAGCTAGGTTAGCTAGCCAGAAATGTGAATCACTATGCTGACCCTTGAACGACTGTTATCCAGTAAGCCAGAGTCAATTTGCGAATGCAAGATATGCTATCAACTCCGAATCCAGAGCACCCTCATCTGTGTGCCAGAGTGAAGAATAACAGATTAATTTACGAACGTGCAACACCTGCAGAATATGACTGGTGTCAGTAAACAAAGGCAAAATAAAAAGGTTATGGTTAGTCACGAACGCTCCAGATAACATGTAAACAGCCTAACCAGCTCTGCTATGGCAAGTAAAATGGTCAGAGTGAGGTGTTCTCTCATTTGTGTTTGGATGTAACAAGCTAGCCAACTTTAGCCTGTTAGCTTGGGTTCTTGGTTGGGATAAGAATGCATTAGCAGGCAAGCTGCAGAAGGAAGAACAGGCTACTTACTATTTATTCCCCATTGTTTATTAGTGCAGTTGTGATGGCCCACTAGCAGAAAAAGTTTGAGGGTTTATCTAATGTTCCTTCGTTAGATTTTAGCTCATCTTCCTCTGGCTAGCATTAGTTGTTGATCTTGTTGGCCTGCCTTTTTATGGTTGTTTGATCAATAGGACTGTAAAGTTCCCAAATGTAAGAGGACTCCCGTGGTATTTACATACAGTACCAGTCAAATGTTTGGACAACTACTCATTCAAGGGTTTTTATTTTGATTATAGACATCAAATCTATGAATTAACAGACATGGAATTATGTAGTAACCAAAAAGGTGTTAAACAAATCCAAATATATTTTATATTTTTGACTCTTCAAAATAAATCAACTTCACCTGGAATGCTTTTCCAACAGTCTTGAAGGAGTTCCCACATATGCAAAGCAGTTGTTGGCTACTTTTCTTTCACTCTGCGGTCCAACTCATCTCAATTGGGTTGAGGTCGGGTGATTGTGGAGGCCAGGTCATCTGTAGCAGCACTCCATCACTCTCCTTCTTGGTCAAATTGTCCTTACATAGCCTGGAGGTGTGTTGGGTCATTGTCCTGTTGAAAAACGAATTATATTCCCACTAAGTGCAGACCAGATGGGATGGTGTATCACTGTAGAATGCTGTGGTAGCCATGCTGGTTAAGTTTGCCTTGTATTCTAAATAAATCACTGACAGTGTCACCAGCAAAGCACCATCACACCTCCTCCTCCATGCTTCACGGTGGGAACCACACATGCGGAAATGATCTGTTCCCCAAATCTGCGTCTCATAAAGAAACAGCGGTTGGAACCAAAAATCTCAAATTTGGGCTCAGCAGACCAAAGGACAGATTTACACCGGTCTAATGACCATTGCTCGTGTTTCTTGGCCCAAGGAAGTCGCTTCTTCATATTTGTCCTTTAGTGGTTTCTTTGCAGCAATTCGACTATGATGGCCTGATTCATGCAGTCTCCTCTGAACAGTTGATGTTGAGATGTGTCTGTTACTTGAACTCTGTGAAGCATTTATTTTGGCTGCAATCTGAGGTGCAGTTAATTGCTGATTTCTGAGGATGGTAACTCTAATGAACTTATCCTCTGCAGCAAAGGTAATTCTGGGCCTTCCTTTCCTGTGGTGGTCCTCGTGAGAGCCAGTTTCATGGCGCTTGATGGTTTTTGCAACTGCACTTGAAGAAACGTTCAAAGTTCTTGAAATTTGACTGACCATGTCTTAAAGTAATGATGGAATGTCGTTTCTCTTTGCTTATTTGAGCTGTTCTTATTTGAGCTGCCATAATATGGACTTGGGTCTTTTAACAAATAGGGCAATCATCTGTATACCACCCCTACCTCGTCACAACACAAATTATTAACAAGTTACACCTACCTGTTCATTGAAATGTGTTCCAGGTGACTACCTCATGAAGCTGGTTGAGGGAATTCTAAGTGTGTGCAAAGTTGTTATCAAGGCAATAGGTGGCTACTTTGAAGAATCTCAAATATAAAATGGATTTTGATTTGTTTAACAATTTTTTTGGTTACTATATGATTACATGTGTGTTATAGTTTCATAGTTTGTCATGGAGTATTGTGTGTAGATTGAGGGGGTGAAAAACTATTTAAGTGGAAAATGTCAAGGTGTCTGACTACTTTCCAAATGCATAATAAGACTTTGAATAAGACTTACGGCAATGTTATTCAAATCCAGTCAGTTCCACTTTAAGTGTTCAAGCAATAAACCAGCACAGCTGTTCTATTCTGTTCCACACTCATTCCTAAAACTTGCAGACTGTCAGTTCCTCCTCTTTTGTTCCCATTGCAGGTGAGCATGCTAAGCAAGGGCTTCGGTGAAGTAGGGGACCCTAAAGGAGGCAGCACAGGGACGACCAGCGGCTCCCAGTTCTTGGAGCAGTTTAAGACTGCCCAGGCCTTGGCTCAGCTGGCTGCCCAGCACTCCCAAACAGGACAGCCTTCCCCCTCCTCCTGGGACACCAGCCCTGCAGCGCTGGGCCAGTATGGTAAGAGGACACTCAGGGAGATACCGGGGCTATAGAGGCAGTTTGGATGTTTGTCAAGTAAAGTAAGGGGTGTATATAGAGGCTAGACTGACTTTGGTTTGGAGAGAGTTAGAAATGCCTACATGACTGGTATTTCTGTTTATGAAGAGGACACATGTTAATTGCCCTATGCAAGGTTCAGATTCAGATATTTGTTTTAAGTTTATAGCCATCAGGTGTAGCCCCTACCTTCCTTTCTCTAATCACCTCACCAGACATGAACGCCCAGCCGGAGCCTGCGGCCCATAGCCCCTTCACAAAGCGCCAGCCCTACCAATCCACCTCCGTGTTGGATGCCTTCCTCCCCCCTTCTGTCTCCTCCTCCCTGCCCCCACAGAGCACCCCCTCGTCCCACATGGCGCCCCCCGTGTCCTCCCTCCCCAAAAGGACGGTGCCCCTGGGCAGCAGGTGTCCCCTAGCTTGCCGGACGCCCAGGGCTCCAGCCCCCTGCCATTGCAGCAGCACAAGCTCAAGCAGCAGAAGAAGAGGACCTCCATCACGACCAAGGTAACAGCTCAACACTGATACAAAGACGATGTAAAGAGAGTGAATGGCCGGTCATGCTGCGCCCAGCTTCTAACTATTTTCCTCAGGTAACACTAGCTCACTCGCAGCAAACAGTGAGCACAAATTCACTTTACTTTCAGCACTCTTTGCCTAACACCTATGTATCCCTACCTCTCCCTACTTTTTCATAACTTAATTTCCTTGCTGTCACTGACATCAACCATTTATTGTGTTTTATTCCAGATCCCAGCGACGCCGGTGGAGATGCCTGGCTCGGCAGACATCTCTGGGCTCAACCTGCAGTTTGGAGTGCTGCAGTTTGGCTCTGAACCTGTACTCCAGGAGTATGACATCATCCCCGTCACCTCCTCACCAGGCTGCCAGGTTCAGAACTGCCTCTACACAAGCCCCAGCAGGTGAGCACTCATCTCAGTCATACCAGACACAGCACAATTTGTGTAAGATGGGGTCTTGTACAACTATAACACCACAAACAGACCCATGTGAAGCATCTCTTGCCACTTGGCTCCACTTGAGTTGAGAGACTGGACTCCTTCTCCTTTTTCAAAGTAGCCTTTGGCTTTATATAATCACCCTGCTTTTCCTCCAGTGAGGCAACTCCCTCCCTGTCCAACACCAGCCAGATGGACATGTATGACCAGGGGGCTCCTCAGGCCCGACGCTACCCCACCGCCTCCTCCCCGCAGAAAGACATTGAGGTGAGCCTCCATTCATTCATTGCGCCGTTCATGTATCATTCCTCCACTCATATTGTGTTTATTCCTAGATAAATACAAAATAAATTGCTCTGTTCACTTTTCTTTGAACAGCTCCCTCTGTTACTGAATGGACTGTTGCTATGGAAATGTCTCCCCTATGTTACTGTACCCTAACAAGCCCACTTGAACTTGTTTTTTCAGAATGGATTCAGTTCAGTACATACGCAATCTGTAGAAGGTGAGTCATTTTGGTAGTTGTGTGGGTTTGCAATGAAGGAAGGCTGAATATATGGGAGTTATGGCCGTCCTGGCAACTGTGAGAAGTGGTACTCCGCTACCATGCATTTCCTGGATGTAGGTTAAGTACTCTGGAACCATGGCCTGTTATTTTGTGGTCCTCGGTTAGTATTTTATGGCTATTCATTCAAAGTAACCCTTAAAGAGGAAACAGCTTGGAATGGCAATCTATGGACAATCTCCCCAATCAGACAGTATGTGTATTGTAGAGCTTTTGTCGTTCTGGGTTGGCACTAATTCCAGAATCCATCTCTCCCTCCATCTTGTCTCTGTTCAGTCTGCCCACCTGCAGCAGGATCTGCAGTGTCTGTGAAGTCGGCCTCTGATTCGGCCGCACCCGTGTCAGTCTCCATGGCTACACTGACGGACAGTGGCTCAGGGCCCGCCTCTTTGTTGACCACATCAAAGCAATCGTCACTCAGCGCTCTGGGGCACAATGAAGACCTGCCCCCGAATACCATGTCTCAGCACAGCAAGTAAGGAGGGTACCCTGGATGGTTTGAACAAAGGGCTTGAGTGTCATTTTTATATCAATATATATTCCTTTTTTCAGCTTTCATTTTTCAGAAATATTTAATGTACATTTCATGGCTTACAATATCAGATTACTTCACACAGTCATATCTTTAGATGGGTCATGTACATTTATACATTTTTAGAAGGAAGTGCTTGGTCCCAGGGACCCAAAAGGGTGCACCATCCTCATACACCCAACCCCAATGAGAGGTTTGAGTCCCGAGGGCCAGCACCAGCTGAGGTATACGGACAGATATGGGAGCAGATTCTCAGCTGTACCAAGCCATCCACACAATGAGTGCAAATGACAACAAAAGAAACATCAGTCAGTCAAGCAATTTATAAATCGAAAGGAGGGCCTGGCATTTGTAGGTCTATGAAGGCCCCCCCAGGTGGAATGAAATACATAATTCCCTTTTAAAGTATAATATATTTTCTAGTTTTAAAAAGTGAATTAAATACTGCACTCACTTTCCACTCAAGAATTTGTCTCTTGGCATGGATTGTAGAGAAAGATATTGCAGCCTGCACTGCCTGGACAGCATTAAACCAGTAGGTGGTAGACCAAAAGGTGCCACCAAATCAAATTTTATTTGTCACATGTGCAGAGTACAACATTTGTAGATCTTACCGTGAAATGCTTACTTACTAGTCCTTAAGCAACAATGCAGTTAAGAAAAACAAGTTCAGAAAAATATTTACTATATAAATAAATTGAAGTAAAAAAAATTAGAGAGCAACAATAAAATAACGTGGCTATATACAGGGGGTACCGGTACTGCGTCAATGTGCGGGGGTACAGGTTTGTCAAGGTAATTGAGGTAATATGTACATGTAGGGTTAAAGTGACTATGCATAGATAATAAACGGGACCTAGACTTTTTGGACCTAGACTTGGCGCTCCAGTGCCACTTGCGCCAAGTCTGGTATAGAGGTCCTGGATGGCAGGAAGCTTGGCCCCAGTGATGTATTGGGCCGTATGCACTACCCTCTGTAGCGCCTTGCAGTCGGAGGCCAGGCAGTTGCCATACCAGGCAGTTGCCATACCAGGCAGTTGCCATACCAGGCGGTAATGCAACCAGTCAGGTAATGCAACCAGTCAGGTAATGCAACCAGTCATGCTCTCGATGGTAAAGCTATAGAACTTTGAGGATCTGAGGATTAAGTTTATATCGTATACCTTAGGGGCTTAAATATTTGCCAGAACCACAGGTATATTGTACAGCGTCTCTGAGACTACAATAGATCAACCATTAATGTCTTGAGAACCTGGGAAAGTGTAAGATGTGTATTATGATTGATCAGAATGGCTGTCCCACATGAAGCATGAAATTGTAATTTGGTTAGAGCCATATTTCTTGTAAAAAAAAAAAAGCTATGTTTGCCTTCAAGTTGTAAGTGTGCCCAAGACCCTGTTGTGTTAACAAATTTCAAAATTCCTTTGACATTCCAACTTATACAGTTGAGCCCTAGGCCCCCCTTGCAAGCCTATTATCTTACTTTCCTGTACAACAAATGGCAAGTCATGTGTACAAACATTTAAAAGGAAAAATAGGGCTGTCCCCGACTAAGGAATCTTGGTTGACCAACGTTATCTGTTATTTTGACCAATCTAAAATGGATTAAAACCCCCAAATTCATTAATTAATCTACACACAATAACCCATAATGACCACATAAAAACAGATGTTTAGACATTTTTACAACCCTTTTGCTACGAGACTCAATATGTAGTCATCCTTGAGTTGTTTCAACAACTTGATTGGAGTCCACCTTTGGTACATTCAATTGATTGGACATGCACACATCTGTCTATAAGGTTCCACAGTTGACAGTTATGTCTGAAAAAAAAACAAGCCATGAGGTCAAAGAAATTGTCAGTTGAGCCCCAAGACATGATTGTGTCGAGGCACAGATATAGGGAAAGGTACCAAAAAAATTATGCAGCATTGAAGGTCCCCAAGAACAGTGTCTTCCATCATTCTTAAATGGATTACATTTGGAACCACCAAGACTCTTTCCAGAGCTGGCTGCCTGGCTAAACTGAGCAATCGGGGAGAAAGGGCCTCTGTCAGGGAAGTGACCATGTACCCGATGGTCACTCTGACAGAGCTCTAGAGTTTCTCTGTGGAGATGGGAGAACTTTCCGGGAGAACTTTCCGGGAGAACTTTCCAGAAGGCCAACCATCTCTGCAGCACTCCATCAATCAGGCCTTTATGGTAGTGGCCAGACGGAACCCATTTCTCAGTAAAAGGCACATGAAAGCCGCTCTGAGTTTGCCACAAGGCACCTAAAGGTCTCTGACCATGAGACAAGATTCTCTGGTCTGATGAAACCAAGATTGAACTATTTGGCTGGAATTCGAAGCGCACGTCTGGAGGAAACCTGGTACAGAAAGTATTCAGACCCCTTGACTTTTTCCACTTTCTGTTACCTTATGCTGTTGGGGATCTTTTTCAGCGGCAGGGACTGGTTTACTTCTCAGGATCGAGGGAAAGATGAACGGAGCAAAGTACAGAGAGATCCTTGATGAAAATCTGCTCCAGAGCGCTCAGGACCTTAGACTGGGGGCGAAGGTTCACCTTCCAACAGGACAACAACCATTAGCACACAGCCAAGACAATGCAGAAGTGGTTTCAGGACAAGTCTCTGAATGTTCTTGAGTGGCCCAGCCAGAGCCTGGACGTGAACCCGATCGAACATCTCTGGAGAGACCTGAAAAAAGCTGTGCAGTGGCGCTCCCAATCCAACCTAACAGAGCTTGATAGGATCTGCGGAGAAGAATGGGAGAAACTCTCAAAATACAGTTGTGCCAAGCTTCTAGCGTCATACCCAAGAAGACTCAAGGATGTAATTGCTGCCAAAGGTGCTTCAACAAAGTACTGAGTAAAGTGAAGTAAAGTGTTTATTTTATTTTTTATAAATTTGCAACAATTTCTAAAAACCTGTTTTTGCTTTGTCATTATGGGGTATTGTGTGGAGATTAAGAGAACACATCTATTTTAGAATAAGGCTGTAACGTAACAGAATGTGGAAAAAGTCAAGGGGTCTGAATACTTTCTGAATGCACTGTAGACACCCTATGTGTTTAAATAAAATCAACTACAGTGGGGAGAACAAGTATTTGATACACTGCCGATTTTGCAGGTTTTCCTACTTACAAAGCATTTAGAGGTCTGTAATTTGTATCATAGGTACACTTCAACTGATCCAGATTACTAAAGATGGATGCTCCTGCCAGAGATTCCAGTATGTCATTTATGTTTGGTAGAGGGTAGGCATCGCTTTCTGTTATGGCATTCGGCTTCCTGTAGTCCACACAGAATCGATATCCACCATCTTTCTTAGGAATCAGGACAACCGGAGAAGTCCATTCAGAAAAAGAAGGTTCCACAATTCCATTCTCCAACATGCTTTTGAGCTGTTCATTGAGAATTGCCAGTTTGGCGGGGGGCAGCCTGTAGGGACGCTGCTTAATGGGGACCTCATGCCGGGTATAGATTTTGTGTTTGAAGACTGTTGTACGGCCGAGTGTAAGAGTACAGACCTCACTGTTCACGTCCAACATCTGGGAGAGCTGCCACCTTTCATCATCCGACAGACATGCCTGTTCCACTGCTTGTTTGATGTAGAAATCCGCATCAGGTTTGTTTTTGCTCTCGGATAGAAGGGGGGTACGGCGGTAATCAGGGTGATAGTTGGGTTCTCAGACTTCACTGGTGGAAAATGTTTTTGTCTTTGTCTCTTTATATTTTCTCTGACTTGACCTTGTCCGGACTCTGCATCATGTAGCAGGCTCCAACCTGAAATCAGTGCATTACCAGGTGGAAATGGATGAGGCTGGGAATAGTCAGAGTGTAGCCGATAGGAGGGTTCGGACATAGAGATGGTCAGTCCACTGAAGAACAGGAAGTCTAGGCCAAGGACTACAGCAAATGCAAGGCTTGAATCTGCAAGAATTGCCACAGGAAGGTTAATAGTCTCACCATGCAGTTTTATTATTATACTAATCCAGCCCAAGGGAGTGGTAGGTTCTCCATTGGCCAAGTACAATGGTCCCTCCCATGTTAGTAGCTCCTCATGAGGTAATGCCATGTTCTGCCACAGGGCCTCTTGCATCAGGGTGTAAAATGCCCCTGTGTCGATTATGGCCTTCCCTCTCCAGTTCCTAACAGTCATCGGAACCAATAGTTGTTGCGGAATAGGAATAAGACCGCTAGCTGTGCTGTCTAAAGGCTTCATGGTGGGCATTAAGGCTGACCCAATTGTATGCAAGCCACCACGTCTGTCTAGACTTTCAGTCTTCGGTCCACCATTACCCTCCCCTCAAACCCTTCCGGTTTGCTGTTTGAGGTGAAGAAAACATTACTTTGAAAAGTTCCACAGGTCATTTAGTGGTGGTGTGTTAAGTCAATCAAAAATACTATCAGATCCCCAAATGGGCACATTTTGTATGCCTACATGTGTGCGCAGGCCAGGTAGCCTATAGGCCTACTTCTATGCATACGCGTCCTTAATCAACATTGACAGGAGAGCTCCAAACAAAAGAAAATTACTAAATTGACAAAACTCGTAAATGGAATGAAATAAACCAAAACCTGTTACTCAATTTTAGCACAGGTTGTGCACACTGCAAACAATGTGTCCACTCTGAAAAGGAGAACATTAAGACTGGAATGATAATATTGAATGCATTAAAAGCTCGATTTGGCCACTGCATGTCTCGAGAGGCTCGGCAATTGCGTCACACCCTCGGCATGGAGCCTCTGACTGCCTCAGCAATTAATTAGTTCACCGAGATGTAGATGTGTGTGTGTGTGTATGTATATATATATATATATATATATATATATATATATATAAAACTCAGCAAAAACAGAAACGTCCCTTTTTCAGGACCCTGTCTTTCAAAGAATTTGTAAAAATCCAAATAACTAAACAGATCTTCATTGTAAAGGGTTTAAACACTGTTTCCCATGCTTGTTCAATGAACCATAAACAATTAATGAACATGCACCTGTGGAACGGTTGTTAAGACACTAACAGCTTACACACGGTAGGCAATTAAGGTTACAGTTATGAAAACTTAGGACACTAAAGAGGCCTTTCGACTGACTTTGAACACCAAAAGAAAGATGCTCAACTGCGTGAACGTGCCTTAGGCATGCTGCAAGGAAGCATGAGGACTGCAGATATGGGCAAGGCAATAAATTGCAATGTCCGTAATGTGAGACGCCTAAGACAGCGCTACAGGGAGACAGGACGAACAGCTGATCGTCCTCGCAGTGGCAGACCACGTGTAACAACACCTGCACAGGATCGGTACATCCGAACATCACACCTGCGGGATAGGTACAGGATGGCAACAACAACTGCCTGAGTTACACCAGGAACGCACAATCCCCCTACCAGTGCTCAGACTGTCCGCAATAGGCTGAGAGAAGCTGGACTGAGGGCTTGTTGGACCAGACAGGACTGGCAAAAAGTCTCTTCGCTGTTGAGTCACGGTTTTGTCTCACCAGGGGTGATGGTCGGATTCGTGTTTATTGTCGAAGGATTTAGCGTTACACCGATGCCTGTACTCTGGAGTGGGATCGATTTGGAGGGTCCGTCATGGTCTGGGGCAGTATGTCACAGCATCATCAGACTGAGCTTGCTGTCATTGCAGGCAATCTCAACGCTGAGCATTACAGGGAAGACATCCTTCTCCCTCATGTGGTACCCTTCCTGCACGCTCATCCTGACATGACCCTCCAGCATGACAATGCCACCACACACAGATCGAGCAGTATGGCTGATTTCCTGCAAGACAGGAATGTCAGGAATGTCAGTGTTATGCCATGGCCAGCGAAGAGCCCGGATCTCAATTCCATTGAGCACGTCTGGGACCTGTTGAATCGGAGGATGAGGACTAAGGCCAATCCCCCTCCAGAAATGTCCTTGAACTTTGCCTTGATGACAGATTTTCACACTCTTGGCATTCTCTCAACCAGCTTCACCTGGAATGCTTTTCCAACAGTCTTGAAGGATTTCCCACATATGCTGAGCACTTGTTGGCTGCTTTTCCTTCACTCTGCGGTCCGACTCATCCCAAACCATCTCAACTGGTTTGAGGTCGGGTGATTGTGGAGGCCAGGTCATCTGATGCAGCACTCCATCACTCTCCTTCTTGGTCAAATAGCCCTGACACAGCCTGGAGGTGTCATTGTCCTGTTGAAAAACTAATGATGGTCTCACTAAGCGCAAACCACATGGGTTGGCATATCGCTGCAGAATGCTGTGATAGCCATGCTGGTTAAGTGTGCCATGAATTCTAAATAAATCACAGACAGTGTCACCAGCAAAGCACCACCACCCCATCACACCTCTTTCTCCGTGCTTCATGGTGGGAACCACACTTGAGGAGATCATCCGTTCACCTACTCTGCATCTCACAAAGACATGGCGGTTGGAACCAGACATTTAAAATGTTGACTCATCAGACAAAAGGACAGATTTCCACCAGTCTAATGTCCATTGCTCGTGTTTCCTGGCCCAAGCAAGTCACTTCTTTATTATTGGTGTTCTCTAGTAGTGGTTTCTTTGCAGCAATTTGACCATGAATGCCTGATTCATGCAGTCTTCTCTGAACAGTTGATGTTGAGATGTGTTTTTTACTTTAACTTTGAAGGATTTATTTGGGCTGCAATCTGCGGTGCAGTTAACTCTAATGAACTTCTCTGGGTCTTCCTTTCCTGTGGCGGTCCTCATGAGAGACAGTTTCATTATAGCGCTTGATGGTTTTTGCGACTGCACTTAAACTTTCAAAGTTCTTTAATTTTTCCGCATTGACTGTCTTAAAGTAATGATGGAATGTTGTTTCTCTTTGCTTATTTGAGCTGTTCTTGCCATAATATAGATTGGTCTTTTACCAAATAGGGCCATCTTTTGTATACCACCCCTACCTCGTCACAACACAACTGATTGTCACAAACGCGTTAAGGAAAGAAATTCCACAAATTAACTTTTAACAAGGCACACTAGTTAATTGAAATTAATTGTGTGTGTGTGTGTGTGTGTGTGTGTGTGTGTGTGTGTGCGTGCATACATAGTACCAGTTTGGACACATCTACTCAAGGGAATTTCTTTATTTTTACTATTTTCTACATTGCAGAATAATAGTGAAGACATCAAAACTATGAAATAACACACAGAATCATGTAGTATCCAAACAAGTGTTAAGCAAATTAAAATGAATTTGAGATTTTTCAATGTAGCCACCCTTTGCCTTGATGACAGCTTTGGAACATTATGTACACCCCAGGCCCAGATCCAATGAGGTGTCCAGGGTGGGGCCTGATCCTATGGTGGGTTCAGGGGGGTTCACACACACACACACACACACACACACACACACACCTGTCTATAGAAGGTCACACAGCCATGAGGTCAAAAAAAAATTGAGAGCTGAATAATTAAGATATTCTATACTTACAACGCCTTCGTAATACAACGAAAGTAGGTACATTTTGTGATTCATGATCGTTTCAATAAATAGGGCACGGCCTGGTAGTATTACCTTGGCCCGGTATCTTTCCTGGTAAGGTTATTCTCTCCTAGGAAGGCAGCGGCTTCAGCTGTGGAATGCAAAGAACAAGCATTTCTTTATGTTCATGAAGGCGCTTCTCTTCTGAATCTCCACCGAGTATTCGGATCTGTGCATTTTCAATGCTCAGATGGCCCTTCCCTCGAGAGTACTATGTGTTATTTGTCTTGGAATCTCAGAAATCTTACGTAGACATTGCACGGTGATTGACCTTTGCACAATCTGTAGGTCAATTCGCGCAAGGACATGAGCTGAACAGGTTGAAGAATGTTTCAAAGAATGCTGCAGGATCATGATTTTGAGTGACATTTGAAGTTTGGATTTTAGTAGTGCAAGTGGATAATGGTTATTCAACTAAATTGATGGATGATTTTTTGTTCTCAGTTCCCTTTCTACACAACAGAACAGTCTTGCTCTGTCACAAGTCTGCATATCCAACGCCAGTCTAATGGTGAGTGTGTGAGCGAGAAGAGAGAATTTCCTGTGATAGATTAAGTAGTAATTGATGCATCCTTTAACCTAGTGGGGATTTAATCCTGTTTATCATGATAATCTCCACCTATCCCCTCTTCTCTCCATCTATCCCCTCTTCATCCATCCTTACAGCTCCAGAGCATAGACAACTCCAGCTTGCACTCCTCCTCCTTCCCCTCTGTCTCAGCGGGGTCCTCTTCTTCGGTCCCTTCTTCCTTGTCGGTGACTGCAGCAGCTCAGCAGGTCTCCATGGGGGCCCCTCAGCCCTCTTCAGTGAACACAGTTTCTCAGTCGGTCCCCTCGGGCCTGGGCCCCGTCAGCAGCCTAGTAGCTATGGGCCTCCACACAGCAGCCAACATGGGACCTCCAGCCATAGCTTCTGCAGCCATGTCCACTCCAGCCCAAGCCCAGGCGATCGCTTCCTCCGCCTCCTCACGCAGCTCTGCAGTCTCCTCAGGTTAGACATGGGTTTTTGGTTAAGGGGAGTGTGTCCTAAATGGCATCCTATTCCCTGTATATAGTGCACTACTTTTGACCGGAGCCTAAAAAGAAAGTATTCACACCCCTTGACTTATTCCTGATTTTGTTGTTACAGCCCAAATTCAAATTGGGTTAAATAAAATGGGGATCTCACCCATCAACACACAATACACCACAATTTTGCAAGTGTATTGAAAATGAAAAACAGGTCACACCCCTGAGTGAATACTTTGTTGAAAAACCTTTGGCAGTGATTACAGCTGTGAGTCTTTCTGGGTAAGTCTTTAAGAGCTTTCCACACATGGATTGTGCAACATTTGGCCATTTATTATTTTCGAAATTCTTCAAGCTCTGTCAAATTGGTTGTTGATCATTGCTAGACAACCATGTTCAGGTCTTGCCATAGATTTTAGTCTAAACTGTAACTAGGCAGCTCAGGAACATTCACTGACTTCTTGGTAAGCAACTCGTGTAGATTTGGCATTGTGTTTTAGGTCATTGTCTTGCTGAAAGACAAATTCAGTGGCTGGTGGAAAACAGACTGAACCAGGTTTTCCTCTAGGATTTTGCCTGTGGTTAGGTCCATTCCATGTATTTATTTTTAGCTGAAAAACTCCCCAGTCCTTAAGATTACAAGCGTACCCATAACGTGACGCAGCCACCACCATACTTGGAAATATGGATAGTGGTACTCAGTAATGTGTTGTGCTGGATTTACCCCAAACATATCACTTTGTAATCAGGACAAAAAGGGAATTGCTTTGCCACATTTTTTGAGTATAACTTTAGTGCATTGTTGCAAACAGGATGCACGTTTTGGAATATTTTTTCATTCTGTACAGGCTTCTGTTTCACTCTGTCAATTAGGTTAGTATTGTGACAGTGTTGGATCAGTTTCTGTCAAAGCCATTAAAGTCACTATTGGCCTCATGCTGAAATCCCTGAGCGGTTTAGTTCCTCTCCGGCAACTGAGTTAGGAAGTATGCATGTATCTTTGTAGTGACTGGTTGTATTGATACACAATCCAAAGTGTAATTAATAACTTCACCATGCTCAAAGGGGATAATATAATAATATAATAATATAATATAATAATATATGCCATTTAGCAGATGTCAGCTTTATTTTTATTTTTAACCCATCTACCAATAGGTGTCCTTTGCGAGTCATTGAAAAACCTTCTTAGTCTTTGTGGTTGAATCTGTTTGAAATTCACTGCTCAACTGAAGGACTTTACAGAGAGGTAGTCATAAAAGATTATTCATGAAATCAAATTATATTGTTCACATTTAGTAGATGTTATTGCAGGCGTAGCGAAATGCTTGTATTCCTTGCTCCATCGGTGTATTAGTATTTTTTTAAAATCACAATATACAAATCTGAAAGTAAAAGAATGGAATTAAGAAATGAGCAATGTCAGAGTGGCATTGACTAAAATACGGTATATAAACTCAGGGGGGGAAAAACGTCCTCTCACTGTCAACTGTTTATTTTCAGCAAACTTAACATGTGTAAATATTTGTATGAACATAACGCTCAACAACTGAGACATAAATTGAACAAGTTCCACAGAAATTGAATAATGTGTCCCTGAACAAAGGGAGGGTCAAAATCAAAAGTAACAGTCAGTATCTGGTGTGGCCACCAGCTGCATTAAGTACTGCAGTGCATCTCCTCCTCGTGGACTGCACCAGATTTGCCAGGTCTTGCTGTGCGATGTTACCTCACTAATCCACCAAGGCACCTGTAAGTTCCCGGACATTTCTGGGGGGAATGGCCCTAGCCCTCACCCTCCGATCCAGCAGGTCCCAGACGTGTTCAATGGGATTGAGATCCGGGCTCTTCGCTGGCCGTGGCAGAACACTGACATTCCTGTCTTTCAGGAAATCACTCACAGAACAAGCAGTATGACTGGTGGCATTGTCATGCTGGAGGGTCATCTCAGGATGAGCCTGCAGGAAGGGTACCACATGAGGAAGGAGGATGTCTTCCCTGTAACGCACAGAAAGCGCAATCTAATGATGCTGTGACATACTGCCCCAGACCATGATGGACTCTCCACCTCCAAATCGATCCCACTCCAGAGTACAGGCCTCAGGGTAACGCGCATTCCTTTGACGATAAACGTGAATTTGACCATCACTCCTGGTGAGACAAAACCGCGACTCGTTAGTGAAGAACCCTTTTTGCAAGTCCTGTCTGGTCCAGCGATGGTGGGTTTGTGCCCATAGGCGACGTTGTTGCCGGTGATGTCTGGTGAGGACCTGCCTTACAACAGAACAAGCCCTCAGTCCAGCCTCTCTCAGCCTATTGCGGACAGTCTGAGCACTGATGGAGGGATTGTGAGTTCCTGGTGTAACTCGGGCAGTTTTTGTTGCAATCCTGTACCTGTCCCGCAGGTGTGATTTTCGGATGTACTGATCCTGTGAAGGTGTTGTTACACGTGGTCTGCCACTGCGAGGACGATCAGCTGTCCGTCTTGTCTTAGGTGTCTCACAGCCTCCTGAGGTTGAAGAGGTGCTGTTGCGCCTTCTTCACCATACTGACCGTGTGGCTGGACCATTTCAGATTGTCATGGTGATGTGTACTTGAAGCTTTCCACCTTCTCCACTGCGAGTGTGGCCACGCGTCATGGGTGAACAGGGAGTACAGCAGTGGGCTGAGCATGCACCCTTGTGGCGCCACCTGGGGGGCTGCCTGTCAGAAAGTCCAGGACCCAGTTGCACAGGGTGGGGTTCTGACCCAGGGCCCCGAGCTTATTGATGAGCTTGGAGGGTACTATGGTGTTGAAGGCTGAGCTATCGTCAATGAACAACATTCTTACGTAGCTATTCCTCTTGTCTAGATGGGATAGGGCAGTCTGCAGAACACTATTACACACAGTAAGTCCATGGAACTTACGTGACTTGTTAAGCACATTTTTACTCCTGAACTTATTTATGCTTGCCAAAACAAAGGGGTTGAATGCTAATTGACTGAAGGCATTTCATCTTTTTGTTTTAAAACATATTGACATTGGTATTATATGTAGACAAGTGACGACAAATCTCAATTTAATCCATTTTAAATACAGGCTGTAACTCAACAAAATTTGGAAAAAGTCGAGGGGTGTGAGTACTTTCTTAAGGCACTATGTAAGGAATAGGGTGCCATTTGGGACGCAGACCGGGGTCTCCGGTTTAGATGTGGGATATAAGCGTGTTGTAAATTTGAAGTGTGTTTTATGTGTTTGCTTTTTCTAATACTATAATTTCCATCCTATTATTTCATATGTTTTGTCTTTTGTTTCTGCTGGTCTCTTTACAGGGAAAGCACCTCCAAACCTTCCGCCTGGAGTGCCTCCTCTGCTGCCCAACCCGTACATCATGGCCCCCGGGCTACTCCATGCTTACCCTGTAAGTAGATATTTCTATAAATAATGGGGCCAATGTATGACATTAGGATCAACATAAAAAAAAAACTTTTTTTAAGGAGTTTCACATGTGTACTAATAGGAATATATTCAAATTGGCCCATAGCTCCACCTACATAGGCCTAGGACTGTACATCTCTTAAGCAGAGTACTTACAGACATTGGCAAGTCAAATTCAAAGACTTTCAGGGACTATTTCAAGCACTTCATTGTAATTTAAAGAACCTCAATGTAATACAATGGTATAATGTGTGAGTGGCACAACAGTTTAAGGCACTGCATCTCAGTGCAAGAGGTGTCACTGCAGTCCCTGGTTTGAATCCAGGCTGCATCACATCCAGCTGTGATTGGGAGTCCCATAGGGCGGCGCACAATTGGCCCAGCGTCGTCCGGGTTAGGCCGTCATTGTAAATAAGAATTTAGTCTTAACTGACTTGCCTAGTTAAATTAAGGTAAAAAAAAAATAATAATAATAATTTACAGTGCTTTCGGAAAGTATTCACTCATTGACTTTTTCCACATTTTGTTACGTTTCAGCCTTATTCTAAAATCGATTACATTTAAAAAATCCTCATCAATCTACACACAATACCCCATAATGACAAAGCGAAACAGGTTTTTAGAAAACATTTCTAAAGAAAAAATAGAAATACTTAATTTACATAAGTATTCAGACCCTTTGCTATGAGACTTGAAATTGAGCTCGGGTGCATCCTGTTTCCATTCATCATCCTCAATGTTTCAATAACTTCATTTGAATGCACATGTGGTAAATTCAATTGATTGGAAATAATTTAGAATGGGACACACTTGTCTATTTAAGGTCCCGCAGTTAGAGCAAAAACCAAGCCATGAGGTTGAAGGAATTGTCAGTAGAGTGCCGAGACAAGACTGTTGAGGCACAGATCTGGGGAAGGGTCCCAAAGCATTTCTGCAGCGCTGAAGGTCCCCAAGAACACAGTGACCTCTATTCTTAAATGGAAGAAATTTCCACCCACCAAGACTCTCCCTAGACCTAGAGCTGGCTGCCTAGCCAAACTGAGCAATCGAGGGAGAAGGGCCTTGGTCAGGGTGGTGACCAAGAACCCGATGGTCACTCTTGACAGAGCTCCAGAGTTCCCCTGAAAGACAACCATCTCTGCAGCACTCCACCAATCAGGCCTTTATGGTAGAGTGGTCAGATGGAAGACACTCCTCAGTAAAAGGCACATGACAGCCCATTTGGAGTTTGCCAAAAGTCACCTAATAGACTCTCAGACCATGAGAAACAAGAATCTGATGAAACCAATATTTAACTATTTGGCCTGAATGCTAAGATTCACGTCTGGAGGATTCCTGGCACCATCCCTAGGGTGAAGCATGGTGGTGGCAACATCATGCTGTGGGTATGTTTTTCCGCGGCAGGGACTGGGAGACTAGTCAGGATCGAGGGAAAGATGAATGGAGCAAAGTACAGAGAGATCTTTGATGAAAACCTGCTCCAGACTTTAGACTGGGGCCAAGGTTCACCTTCCAACAGGACAACGACCTTAAGCACATAGCCAAGACAACGCAGGATGGGCTTCTGGACAAGTCTCTGAATGTCCTCGAGTGGCCCAGCCAGAGCCCGGACTTGAAGCCGATCTAACATTTCTGGAGAGACCTGTAAATAGCTCTGCAGCGACACTCCCCATCCAACCTGACAGACCTTGAGAGGATCTGCAGAGAAGAATGGAAGAAACTCTCCAAAAACAGGTGTGCCAAGCTTCTACCCAACAGTACTCAAGGCTGTAATCACTGCCAAAGGTGTAACCCATAGTGTCAAAGCAAAACCAGGTTTAGAGCTTTTTGCAAATGTATTAAAAATAAGACATACGTCCAATCAAATCAAATGTTATTTGTCACATGCGCCGAATACAACAGGTGTACCGTGAAACTCTTACTTACAAGTCCTTAACCAAAAATGCAGGTAAGAAAATAGAGTTAAGAAAATATTTTGTCCTTGCACCTCCTTTGGTGGTAAGGCCTGCCACCATTGAGTCATCAGCAAACTTGATGGTGTTGGAGTCGTGTTTGGCCACGCAGTTTGGGCAAACAGGGAGTACAAGAGGGGACTAAAAGCGCGCACCCCTTAGGGGCCCACATGTTGAAGATCAGCGTGGCAGATGTGTTGTTGCCTACCCTTACCACCTGGGGGCAGCACGTCAGGAAGTCCAGGATCCAGTTGCTGAGGGAGGTGTTTCGTCCCAAGGTCCTTAGCTTAGTGTTGAACATTGAGATGTATTCAGAGCATTTACTCAGTACTTTGTTGAAGCATTGAGGGGGGAATAACTATTTAAGCCATTTTAGAATAACATTTGGAAAAAGTGAATGGGTCTGAATACTTTCCGAATGCACTGTATATAATTGTTCATGGGCCTAAAGGACCTAATATAGGACCTCTTTTTAAAAAAAACATGCAAGAAGTGTCAAAAGAATAATGAATTGTAGGCATTGCCAATGATTTGATATTCAAATGATCACTGGCTAAAATGTGGGAATAATATGCACTTGCCTAAATGAATTGGGTGCATTCATGGTGATTTCTGTAGCCTATGTGGCCGAGGCAGGCACACATAATAAAGTCATGAATAGCTGTTACATTAATCTCACTATTTTAATGTCACCATCGCTGTTTTTATAATGAGAAAGCGACCAATGTGTAATGGAAGGATTTGTATTGAAAACCGCACATGATTTTACCTCAGAGTAAAACACCCTTCAATTGAAGCTGCGGGGAACAAGCAAAAGTGGCCACAACTCTCTCTCCGATAATTATGTAGGAGAACTTATTTGGCTACAATAATTATAGTTGACGTCGGAAGTTTACATACACCTTAGCCAAATACATTTAAACTCAGTTTTTCACAACTCCTGACATTTAATCATAGTAAAAATCCGCTGTCTTAGGTCAGTTAGGATCACCACTTTATTTTAAGAATGTGAAATGTCAGAATAATAGTAGAGAGAACAATTTCAGCTTTTATTTCTTTCATCACATTCCCAGTAGGTCAGAAGTTTACATACACTCAATTAGTATTTGGTAGCATCGCCTATAAATTGTTTAACTTGTGTCAAACATTTTGGGTAGCCTTCCACAAGCTTCCCACAATAAGCCCATTCCTCCCATGCCCATTCCTCCTGACAGAGCTGGAGTAACTGAGTCAGGTTTGTAGGCCTCCTTACTCGCACACGCTTTTTCAGTTCTGCCCACAAATTTTCTATAGGCTTGAGGTCAGGGCTTTGTGATGGCCACTCCACTACCTTGACTTTGTTGTCTTTAAGCCATTTTGCCACAACTTTGGAAGTAAGCTTGGGGTCATTGTCCATTTGGAAGACCCATTTACGACCAAGCTTTGACTTCCCGACTGATGTCTTGAGATGTTGCTTCAATATATCCACATAATTTTCCCCCTCATGGTGCCATCTATTTTGTGAAGTGAACCAGTCCCCCCTGCAGCAAAGCACCCCCACAATATGATGCTGCCGCCCCCGTGCTTCACGGTTGGGATGGTGTTCTTCGGCTTGCAAGCCTCTCCCTTTTTCCTCCAAACATAATGATGGTTATTATGGCCAAACAGTTCTATTTTTGTTTCATCAGACCAGAGGACATTTCTCCATTTCTCTTTCTTTGCAAACCGTAGTCTGGCTTTTTTATGGCAGTTTTGGAGCAATGGCTTCTTCCTTGCTGAGCGGCCTTTCAGGTTATGTCGTTATGGAACTCGTTTTACCTCCAGCATCTTCACAGGGTCCTTTGCTGTTGTTCTGGGATTGATTTGCACTTTTCGCACCAAAGTACATTTATCTCTAGGAGACAGAACGTGTCTCCTTCCTGAGCGTATGCTGGCTGCGTGGTTCCATGGTGTTTATACTTGCGTATTATTGTTTGTACAGATGTACCGCCCCAATAGGTCCACAGATGACGCAATCGCAACCACACTGCACACTGCCCTAACCCATCTGGACAAGAGGAATACCTATGTGAGAATGTAGCCTCCAAACTCAACTCATCATCAAGCTCGAGACCCTGGGTCTCGACCCCGCCCTGTGCAACTGGGTCCTGGACTTCCTGACGGGCCACCCCCAGGTAGTGAGGGTAGGTAATAACTCCACCCCGCTGGTCCTCAACACTGGGGCCCCACAAGGGTGTGTTCTCAGCCCTCTCCTGTACTCCCTGTTCACCCATGACTGCGTAGACATGCACGCCTCCAACTCAATCATTAAGTTTGCAGACAACACTACAGTAGTAGGCTTGATTACCAACAACGACGAGACGGCCTACAGGGAGGAGGGTGAGGGCCCTCGGAGTGTGGCGTCAGGAAAATAACCTCGCACTCAATGTCAACAAAAAAAGGAGATGATCGTGGACTTCAGGAAACAGCAGAGGGAGCACCCCCCTATCCACATTGACGGGACAGTAGTGGAGAGAGTAGAAAGTTATAAGTTCCTCAGGGTACACATCACGGACAAACTGAAATGGTCCAACCACACAGGCAGCGTGGTGAAGGTGCAGCAGCGCCTCTTCAACCTCAGGAGGCTGAAGAAATTCGGCTTGTCACCAAAAGCACTCAAACTTTTACAGATGCATAATCGAGAGCATCCTGCCGGGCTGTATCACCGCCTGGTACGGCAACTGCTCCGCCCATAACCATAAGGCTCTCCAGAAGGTAGTGAGGTCTGCACAAATCATCAGAGGGAAAACTACCTTCCCTTCAGGACACCTACACCACCCAAAAAGATCATCAAGGACAACACCACCCGAGCCAATGCCTGTATTCAGAAGGCGAGGTCAGTACAGGTGCATCAAAACAGGGACCGAGAGACTGGAAAACAGCTTCTATCTCAAGGCCATCAGACTGTTAAACAGCCACCACTAACATTGAGTGGCTGCAGCCAACCTACTGACTCAACTCCAGCCACTTTTAATAATGGACAACTTGATGTAATAAATATAAGCCATAATAAGCCACTTTAAAAAATGCCACTTCATATGTTTACATTAAAAATGTTTACATTACTCATCTCATAGGTATATACTGTACTCTATACCATCTACTGCACCTTGCCATCTTGATGTAATGTTTCACTAGCCACTTTAAACAATGCCACTTTTATATGTTTACATACCCTACATTACTCATCTCGTATGTATATACTGTACTCTATACCATCTCTCATTCATATATTTTTTATGTACATACTCTAATTCATTTCTTTACACTTGTGTGTGTATAAGGTAATTGTTGTGAAATTGTTAGGTTAGATAACTCGTTGGATATTACTGCATTGTCGGAACTAGAAGCACAAGCATTTCGCTACACTCGCATTAACATCTGCTAACCATGTGTTTGTGACAAATAAAATTGGATTTGATTCCATGTTTAATTTAACGCTTGTCCAGCATAGGAAATCCTCACTGGAACTCTAGTTTATAGGAAAGACATAGGTACTCCTCACTGTCCCTGTCAACTAAACCTGTCTTTAACCTATAGCGTCGAGCAATCCCGTATCCGGGATCGTAATCATAGCCTCAAGCTCATTACCATAACGCAACATTTCCTATTCATGAAAATCGCAAATGAAATGAAATAAATATATTCAAACACAAGCTTAGCCTTTTGTTAACAACACTGTCATCTCAGATTTTCAAAATATGCTTTTCAACCAAAGCTACACAAGCATTTGTGTAAGAGTATTGATAGCCTAGCATAGCATTAAGCCTAGCATTCAGCAGGCAACATTTTCACAAAAACAAGAAAAGCATTCAAATAAAATAATTTACCTTTGAAGAACTTTGGATGTTTTCAATGACGAGACTCTTAGTTAGATAGCAAATGTTCATTTTTTTCCAAAAATATTATTTGTGTAGACGAAATAGCTCTGTTTTGTTCATCACGTTTTGGCTAAGAAAAAGACCGGAAAATGCAGTCACTTACTGTGGTCCTTCTGTGGCTCAGTTGGTAGAGCATGGCGCTTGTAACGCCAGGGTAGTGGGTTCGATTCCCGGGACCACCCATACGTAGAATGTATGCACACATGACTGTAAGTCGCTTTGGATAAAAGCGTCAGCTAAATGGCATTTATTATTATTATATATTACTTACAACGCCAAACTTTTTTCCAAATTAGCTCCATAATATCGTCAGAAACATGGCAAACGTTGTTTAGAATCAATCCTCAAGGTGTTTTTCACATATCTATTCGATAATCTATCAGTGGTGGCAGTTGGCTTCTCATCAGAAGCAAACGGAAAAATACTGCATTTACATTACATTTACATTTAAGTCATTTAGCAGACGCTCTTATCCAGAGCGACTTACAAATTGGTGCATTCACCTTATGACATCCAGTGGAACAGCCACTTTACAATAGTGCATCTAAATCTTTTAAGGGGGGTGAGAAGGATTACTTATCCTATCCTAGGTATTCCTTAAAGAGGTGGGGTTTCAGGTGTCTCCGGAAGGTGGTGATTGACTCCGCTGTCCTGGCGTCGTGAGGGAGTTTGTTCCACCATTGGGGAGCCAGAGCAGCGAACAGTTTTGACTGGGCTGAGCGGGAACTGTACTTCCTCAGTGGTAGGGAGGCGAGCAGGCCAGAGGTGGATGAACGCAGTGCCCTTGTTTGGGTGTAGGGCCTGATCAGAGCCTGGAGGTACTGAGGTGCCGTTCCCCTCACAGCTCCGTAGGCAAGCACCATGGTCTTGTAGCGGATGCGAGCTTCAACTGGAAGCCAGTGGAGAGAGCGGAGGAGCGGGGTCACGTGAGAGAACTTGGGAAGGTTGAACACCAGACGGGCTGCGGCGTTCTGGATTAGTTGTAGGGGTTTAATGGCACAGGCAGGGAGCCCAGCCAACAGCGAGTTGCAGTAATCCAGACGGGAGATGACAAGTGCCTGGATTAGGACCTGCGCCGCTTCCTGTGTGAGGCAGGGTCGTACTCTGCGGATGTTGTAGAGCATGAACCTACAGGAACGGGCCACCGCCTTGATGTTAGTTGAGAACGACAGGGTGTTGTCCAGGATCACGCCAAGGTTCTTAGCGCTCTGGGAGGAGGACACAATGGAGTTGTCAACCGTGATGGCGAGATCATGGAACGGGTAGTCCTTCCCGGGAGGAAGAACAGCTCTGTCTTGCCGAGATTCAGCTTGAGGTGGTGATCCGTCATCCACACTGATATGTCTGCCAGACATGCAGAGATGCGATTCGCCACCTGGTCATCAGAAGGGGGAAAGGAGAAGATTAATTGTGTGTCGTCTGCATAGCAATGATAGGAGAGACCATGTGAGGTTATGACAGAGCCAAGTGACTTGGTGTATAGCGAGAATAGGAGAGGGCCTAGAACAGAGCCCTGGGGGACACCAGTGGTGAGAGCGCGTGGTGAGGAGACAGATTCTCGCCACGCCACCTGGTAGGAGCGACCTGTCAGGTAGGACGCAATCCAAGCGTGGGCCGCGCCGGAGATGCCCAACTCGGAGAGGGTGGAGAGGAGGATCTGATGGTTCACAGTGTCGAAGGCAGCCGATAGGTCTAGAAGGATGAGAGCAGAGGAGAGAGAGTTAGCTTTAGCAGTGCGGAGCGCCTCCGTGATGCAGAGAAGAGCAGTCTCAGTTGAATGACTAGTCTTGAAACCTGACTGATTTGGATCAAGAAGGTCATTCTGAGAGAGATAGCAGGAGAGCTGGCCAAGGATGGCACGTTCAAGAGTTTTGGAGAGAAAAGAAAGAAGGGATACTGGTCTGTAGTTGTTGACATCGGAGGGATCGAGTGTAGGTTTTTTCAGAAGGGGTGCAACTCTCGCTCTCTTGAAGACGGAAGGGACGTAGCCAGCGGTCAGGGATGAGTTGATGAGCGAGGTGAGGTAAGGGAGAAGGTCTCCGGAAATGGTCTGGAGAAGAGAGGGGATAGGGTCGAGCGGGCAGGTTGTTGGGCGGCCGGCCGTCCCAAGACGCGAGATTTCATCTGGAGAGAGAGGGGAGAAAGAGGTCAGAGCACAGGGTAGGGCAGTGTGAGCAGAACCAGCGGTGTCGTTTGACTTATCAAACGAGGATCGGATGTCGTCGACCTTCTTTTCAAAATGGTTGACGAAGTCATCTGCAGAGAGGGAGGAGGGGGGAGGATTCAGGAGGGAGGAGAAGGTGGCAAAGAGCTTCCTAGGGTTAGAGGCAGATGCTTGGAATTTAGAGTGGTAGAAAGTGGCGTTAGCAGCAGAGACAGAGGAGGAAAATGTAGAGAGGAGGGAGTGAAAGGATGCCAAGTCCGCAGGGAGGCGAGTTTTCCTCCATTTCCGCTCGGCTGCCCGGAGCCCTGTTCTGTGAGCTCGCAATGAGTCGTCGAGCCACGGAGCGGGAGGGGAGGACCGAGCCGGCCTGGAAGATAGGGGACATAGAGAGTCAAAGGATGCAGAAAGGGAGGAGAGGAGGGTTGAGGAGGCAGAATCAGGAGATAGGTTGGAAAAGGTTTGAGCAGAGGGAAGAGATGATAGGATGGAAGAGGAGAGAGTAGCGGGGGAGAGAGAGCGAAGGTTGGGACGGCGCGATACCATCCGAGTAGGGGCAGTGTGGGAAGTGTTGGATGAGAGCGAGAGGGAAAAGGATACAAGGTAGTGGTCGGAGACTTGGAGGGGAGTTGCAATGAGGTTAGTGGAAGAACAGCATCTAGTAAAGATGAGGTCGAGCGTATTGCCTGCCTTGTGAGTAGGGGGAAGGTGAGAGGGTGAGGTCAAAAGAGGAGAGGAGTGGAAAGAAGGAGGCAGAGAGGAATGAGTCAAAGGTAGACGTGGGGAGGTTAAAGTCGCCCAGAACTGTGAGAGGTGAGCCGTCCTCAGGAAAGGAGCTTATCAAGGCATCAAGCTCATTGATGAACTCTCCGAGGGGACCTGGAGGGCGATAAATGATAAGGATGTTAAGCTTGAAAGGGCTGGTAACTGTGACAGCATGAAATTCAAAGGAGGCGATAGACAGATGGGTAAGGGGAGAAAGAGAGAATGACCACTTGGGAGAGATGAGGATCCCGGTGCCACCACCCCGCTGACCAGAAGCTCTCGGGGTGTGCGAGAACACGTGGGCGGACGAAGAGAGAGCAGTAGGAGTAGCAGTGTTATCTGTGGTGATCCATGTTTCCGTCAGTGCCAAGAAGTCGAGGGACTGGAGGGAGGCATAGGCTGAGATGAACTCTGCCTTGTTGGCCGCAGATCGGCAGTTCCAGAGGCTACCGGAGACCTGCAACTCCACGTGGGTCGTGCGCGCTGGGACCACCAGATTAGGGTGGCCGCGGTGTGGAGCGTTTGTATGGTCTGTGCAGAGAGGAGAGAACAGAGATAGACAGACACATAGTTGACAGGCTACAGAAGAGGCTACGCTAATGCAAGGAGATTGGAATGACAAGTGGACTACACGTCTCGAATGTTCAGAAAGTTAAGCTTACGTAGCAAGAATCTTATTGACTAAAATGATTAAAATTATACAGTACTGCTGAAGTAGGCTAGCTGGCAGTGGCTGCGTTGTTGACTTTGTAGGCTAGCTGGCAGTGGCTGCGTTGTTGACACTACACTAATCAAGTCGTTCCGTTGAGTGTAATAGTTTCTACAGTGCTGCTATTCGGGGGCTAGCTGGCTAGCTAGCAGTGTTGATTACGTTGCGTTAAAAGAACGACAATAGCTGGCTAGCTAACCTAGAAAATCGCTCTAGACTACACAATTATCTTTGATACACAGACGGCTATGTAGCTAGCTATGTAGCTAGCTACGATCAAACAAATCAAACCGTTGTGCTGTAATGAAATGAAATGAAAATGTGATACTACCTGTGGAGCGAAGCGGAATGCTACCGGGTTGTTGAGTGCGGAAGTTCTATTCAGTAGACGTTGGCTAGCTGTTGGCTAGCTAGCAGTGTCTCCTACGTTAAGGACGACAAATAGCTGGCTAGCTAACCTCGGTAAATTAAGATAATCACTCTAAGACTACACGCTCTAAACTACACAATTATCTTGGATACGAAGACAGCAAAGACAACTATGTAGCTAGCTAACACTACACTAATCAAGTCGTTCAGTTGAGTGTAATAGTTTCTACAGTGCTGCTATTTGGTAGACGGTGGACGTTTGCTAGCTGGCTAGCTGCTGGGCAGATAGCAGTGTAGACTACGTTAGGACGACGAAATACGAAGTTGCAATAAAAGTGCTGACTGTTTCACTTTGTTGTCCTCTTTCTTTTACTTTTTCTTCTGTCCTTCTTTTGTCCTTATTTTGTCTTCTGTTAACTAGATATTTTTTGTTGTTATTCTTTGTAAGCTAGCTAGCTTCTTCCAGGAGAGTCCCTAGCAACTGCTTAGCAACAAGTAAACAATTCTGCTAGCAATTCAGCTAGCTAAGATAACTATACAATTTTATGAAAAATAGTTAATTTTTCAAAAGCCTGTCTTTTTTGGTTTGTTCCTTGTTTTGTCTTCTATTGAGTCTTGCCGTTTTCTCTTGATTTTTTTTCGATGTACTTCACTCTAAAAACCATTTAAATCTCAATATATACAGGAGCTCATTTTTTAGCAGCTGCTCAATTTAGAACTCCGGAACACAAAGCGGAGATTACGCAATAATTGCGACGGAGGACACCAAGCGACCACCTGATAGATGTAGTCTCTTATGGTCAATCTTCCAATGATATGCCTACAAATACCTCACAATGCTGCAGACACCTTGGGGAAAACGTAAGCTGACTCCTAGCTCCTTCACAGCCATATAAGGAGTCATTGGCATGAGGCAGTTTTAAAAACTGCGGCACTTCCTGATTGGATTTTTATCTGTCTTTTTTCTGTAACATCAGTTCTGTGGCACTCGCAGACAATATCTTTGCAGTTTTGGAAACGTCAGTGTTTTCTTTCCAAAGCTGTCAATTATATGCATAGTCGAGCATATTTTCGTGACAAAATATCTTGTTTAAAACGGGAACATTTTTCATCCAAAAATTAAAGTAGCATCCCCTATATCCAAGAAGTTAAGTCATGGAATTCATGAAGTCTATATAATGTGACTGACTGCTTATATGGGTATATAGTTCAATATTCTGATTTTTACAGTTTATAAAAGTTGCGATTTAGAGCTTCATAATTGTATAGTGGCAAGAAAAAGTATGTGAACCCTTTGGGATTACCTGGATTTCTGCATAAATTGGTCATCAAGTTTGATCTGATCTTCATCAAGTCACAACAATAGACAAACATAGTGTGCTTAAACTAATAACACACAAATTGTGTTTTTCTTGTCTATATTGAATACATCATTTAAACATTCACAGTGTAGGTTGGAAAATGAATGTGAACCCCTAGGCTAATGACTTCTCCAAAAGCTAATTGGAGTCAGCTATCCTGGGGTCCAATCAATGAGACAAGATTGGAGATGTTGGTTGTTGGAGCTGCCTTGCCCTATTTAAAAGAACGCACAAAATTTGAGTTTGCTATTCACAAGAAGCATTGCTTGATGTGAATCATGCCTCGAACAAAGGAGATCTCAGACGACACAAGATTAAGAATTGTTGACTTGCATAAAGCTGGAAAGAGTTATTAGAGTATCTCTAAAAGCCTTGAACACCGTAAGACGAATTGTCTATAAATTGAGAAAGTTCAGCACTGTTGCTACACTCCCTAGGAGTGGCCATACTGCAAAGATGACAGCGCATGATGCTCAATGAGTGTAAGAAGAATCCTAGTGTCAGTTAAAGACTTACAGAAATCTCTGTAACATGCTAACATTTCTGTTAACACGTAAAACACTAAACAAGAATGGTGTTCATGGGAGGCCCCCACGGAAAAAGCTACTGCTGTCCAAAAAAACATTGCTGCACGTCTGAAGTTTGCAAAAGTGCACCTGGATGGTCCACAGCGTTACTGGCAAAATATTCTGTGGACAGATGAAACTACAGTTGCGTTGTTTGGAAGGAACACACAGCACACCAGCAGCAAAACCTCATCCCAACTGTAAATTATGGTGGAGGGAGCATCATGGTTTGGGGCTGCTTTGCTGCCTCAGGGCCTGGACAGCTTGCTATCATCGTCGGAAAAATTAATTCCGAAGTTTATCATGTTATTTTGCAGGAGAATGTTAGGCTATCTGTCCGCCAATGGAAGCTCAACAGAAGTCGGGTGATGCACCAGGACAACGACCCAAATCACAGAAGTAAATCAACAGAATGGCTTCAACAGAAGAAAATACGCCTCCTGGATTGGCCCAGTAAAAGAGAACTGACTTCAACCCGATTGAGATGCTGTGGCATGACCACAAGAGAGCAGTTCACACCAGACATCCCAAGAATATTGCTGAACTGAAAAGAAGAATGGTCCCAAATTCCTCCTGACTGATTTATGCAGGTCTGATCCACAACTACAGAAAATGTTTAGTTGAGGTTATTGCTGCCAAAGGAGGGTCAACCAGTTATTAAATCCAAGGGTTCACATACTTTTCCACCCTGCACTGTGAATGTTTACACAGTGTGTTCAATAAAGACATGAAAATGTATAATTGTTTGTGTGTTATTAGTTTAAGCAGACTGTTTGTTTGTCTATTGTTGTGACCTAGATGAAGATACAGATCAAATTTTATGACCAATTTATGCAGAAATCCAGGTATTGCCAAAGGGTTCACATTTTTTCTTGCCACTGTATATTGCAATTGGAGAAGAATTGCAAACATTATTTTCCTTCTGTTGTCTTGTCTCACTGCCTTTTGCCTCTCAGCCTCAGGTGTATGGTTATGATGACCTACAGATGCTCCAGACAAGAATACCACTGGTGAGTCTAAGTTATCTGGATCTAAATCCATCCATTTATTGGGTTGGCCAAATATGACTTCTGGCATTTACTAATAACAACAGCTGCAAACTGATTTTTAAAGAAGAGAAGAACTGGCTGTCTAGCCAAACTGTTCTTGGAACTAATTTCTTTCCATGAACTGAGCCTCTTCTGTCTTCTCAGGATTACTACAGCATCCCGTTTGCCACCCCCAACACAGCACTGACTGGCAGAGATGGCAGTTTGAGCAACAACCCGTACTCTGGTAAGCACCATTTTATCCCCCATTTATGGTCTATAACTCTACTTTCCTATTTTATGGACTGTGTACTGAATGCTAACACAGTGAAGATAGGGGTTTGGTGTTAGGAACAAACACATCTGTTGATCCTGTCCTGCGTCGCCATGGCGAAACTGGACAGTGGTGTGCTAGAACAATGTGCAGCCACCACCAGATAGTCAGACCTTCATCGCCGTGACTGACTGGAACTGATACGCTGCTTCAACGCTATTGTCCATTGTTCTGGTGTAGTAGATTTCTGAGAATCACCCACTTGTTGCTTGAACATAACGGAAGTTATTCTGTCACTTTTTGCTAATCTCTCTCCCACTCATCCCCCTTTCTCACACTTTTTTTTCACACTTGCCCTTTTTCTTTGCCTTTAATCTCTCTCCCCCGTTCCCCTCCGGTAGGTGACTTATCAAAGTTTGGTCGAGGTGACGCGTCGTCCCCGGCTCCGGCCACCACGTTGGCTCAGCAGACGCAGCAGAACCAGAGTCAGACGCACCACACCACGCAGCAGCCCTTTCTCAACCCCGCACTGCCTCCCGGCTACAGCTACACCAGCCTGCCCTACTACACAGGCGTGCCGGGCCTGCCCAACACCTTTCAGTACGGCCCTGCCATGTTCCCGGTGAGGTTTCTCATGATTTGTCTGGGTATTGCCATTTTGGATGTTTTTTCAATTATATGAAGTTATCAAGGGTATGTTCTCGTGATGCATGTACACATGCATTTTGCAGTCCCTCCAGGATTTCACATTTTTTTTTGTGTAATTTTTGCGGCCAAACATGCTTGATTTCGCTGCAGCTTTTCTGAAATTCTGTGATAGATTTTGCGACGTTTTTTCACGTTAATTTCATATAAAGCATTTAAGTCATATGTGCTCAGTTTTAGATTGATTTTAAGCTGAATACATAATACAAAAACCATTATAAACATCTAAATTGCTCAATTTTGTTTATTTTCCTGAACACTCACACACTCCTCTCCATGGGGCGGCAGGGTAGCCTAGTGGTTAGAGCATTGGACTAGTAATCGGAAGGTTACAAGTTCAAATCCCCGAGCTGACAAGGTACAAATCTGTCGTTCTGCCCCTGAACAGGCAGTTAACCCACTGTTCCTAGGCCATCATTGAAAATAAGAATTTGTTCTTGCCTAGTAGAATAAAGGTGTAAAAAAAAAAAAAAAAGGCTTGGGGCTTGCTTATTCACGCTCTCTCTCTCAAAAAAAACAAATAGATTCAAAGCTGATCAATCACTTTCAATTTTAGGATCGATTTCTTTCTAATAAATTGTCTTAAACTCTTGATTGTGATCTTTTTTCCTTTTCTGAAACGGTCGCAACGGAGATAAAGAACAGAACGTACAAATATAGAGTTGTTGTTGAAATGTACTATTCCATTTCTAAAAAATCCAGAAAGATTGTGCTTTCGTGATCCGTATTAAGTTTTACAGAGTTTAAAGCGGCAAAGCTGACAAATTGCACACAGTGCTTTGAGCAGTGCTCTCCATAGACAGACTGGGAAGAGCAGAGTGCTGACCACCCTACTAAATCCAAGGTTAGCGGAGTAAAATGTTGAGTTAAACGCCACTCACCTTGATTCTTTCAGCGCTTGCCAGTCTTCCCTGCTACCACTTCAGTCATGGTGATCTTCCGCTGCTGTGGGAACTGTTCTGACATTCTCATATTCTTTGCTGATTCCAAGTGACTGTTGATTGTCGGCTTTCTCTAGTGTCCAAAAACATTTGGAAATTGTTTTGCATGGTCGTTAGCTGTTATTTTTGTTTGCAAATGAGATTGATTTGGGTTCATTGTACTGCCGGTCAGCCATCAACAATCACCCATCTTCGCACGTGAATACGCTGACAGGCCCGGGGGAATACACGTTGTTGACGTGTGGTTGAATTGTGCCATTTTCCACGGTAACAGTGCAGTAATTGGTCAAAATTACGAGCTCTCACATATGCGCTGATTGGTTGATTTTGCATTGAATTATGCAATCACGGAATCCTGGAGGGACTGATTTTGTAGTATGACATGCAAACTGTCCTCATTTATAATTGGGGGACACAAATATATTGCAAACTGTTTTTGGCAAAATGTCCTCTAATGCAGCTTCAATTGAGAGAATCCAGTATGCTGTAAAAGGAATTTAAATGGCATGTGTTAGCAGCTGATATGTTATATACTTTAGACAACTAAGTATATTAGTTTCACCTCTAACCTGTCTGTTTCCAGGTTGCTCCTACCTCGTCGAAGCAGCACGGCGTGAACGTTGGAGTCAACGCCTCGGCAACAGCCTTCCAGCAGGCCAGCGCCTACGGTTCCCATGGCTACAACACCGGTAAGACTAAACACACCCTGTGGAACAGCATCTGTTCAGGGGTCATTCAGTTCAACTCTACATACTGATAGAATGGCTATCAACAACACTGCATGCAACTGAAAGTCAGTTTAGTCGACACTGCCTGCATTCACTTTTATATTTAATAGGCTTCTCACATTCAAAGGTTTTTTGGGTTTGAATGCAACTAATTTCAGTTACACCAAGTTGGAGACATTAACATTTGCCTGTGCCCTAAGCCAGCTAAGGCTGACATTGCCCACATTTCCGGTCTACATCAACCGCTTTTCAACATGGTTAGTAGATGAAATGGCACTAACTCCAACCTTTCTAATCAAGCACGCGTAGTCACAGCCACTGATGTTGTTGACCAGCTGTTATGGAGCGATTTCTGTTGCTTGGAGACACTGCCTGCTGCCGTTGTTACCAACAAATTATTCTAACCAACCAACCATGTGCACTGTCTGATATGGGCCAGCTATTCATGGGTTGCATCTGTCACTCGATCGCGTTGTTGGCATTGTTATCAATGTTTTACAGATGCTGCAGCAATATTGATGTTCAAATGTAGAACTGGGACTAATGACTTGGAACCGGGTCTAATGACTGTCATCTAAATTACACTATAGGAGTTTGGGAATACGATGACATTGCTAAAGTAGGCACATATTTAGTAGGAAACAACTTTGCCATCAGGTTGTCAAATTTACTTTAGACAGATGGCAATGTTATTAGGTAGCAAAGTTTGTCAGAAGTAGCTAGCAATGTTGATGTTAGCTAGCTAAAATCTGGAGGTCTCCCCTCAATCTTACATAGCTAGCTAACTCCTACTGCATCGAATGTCAATCTGGCAATTTAAATGATGACAAGGTTTTTGCACTAATTATTTGCCTTTAGAAATGTCATCGTGTTTAAGCCACAGTAATGCACTTTAGACAATCTTCATCAGCGCTCAGTGGGGCATCAGTCTTAAAACGTACGTTTAAAACAATATTGTGGCACAACACGTAACCCAAGAATAGAGTTATCTGGTCCCAATATAGATTATTAGTTTTGAGGCTCGTGATTTTAATTTCTTTTGTAAAAATGTTTACAGGGTTTGCGTGAAGACTTGTCTAAAATGGGAGTGGAAATGGTAGTTTTATTATTGTGCAACTCACCATTCTTTTGAATGGGGAAGGAGATCTAGTTATATTTTTGTTAGTACAGTAATTTGTTCTATTTTTAGTAGTTTTGGACTGGAAAAGTGGACTGTCGATATTTCCTTTGCCCTCCTACATGTATTACGGGGCAGTAAGGTGGTGGGTGTTCTGTTGCTATTGCCTATCATTGCTTGCTTGTGCTCATTCAATAAGTGGAGTTGGGTTTCCGGCTACACCCTCCGTCCCATGAGGTCGAACCTTCTTTCTCTCTGTCCACCTCTATCCTTTAGTCTTCCTCTATTTCTCTCTCCCTCTATCTACCTGGTCACACTGCATCTATTATCCACACCACCTACTACTTCCTGCCTCCACCCCCCCAACACCCACATCCTAACCCTGCTTGGTGTGTCTAACGCTGTGGGCTGCGGCTATGTGTCTGACTGTTGCAGGCTATGAGGATATGGGCCAGGCTTCGGGGAGTGGGGATTTCTGTAAGGGTGGATATGGCACTGCCGTGGCTGCCGCCGCTTCTGCTCAAAGCAAGCAAGCCAGCTCTGTCAGCGGGCCTGGAGTCGGTGAGTGCCGCCACACACCAACCCTCCCTTCCTCCCCCGCTCTGTCATCACCTCCATCCTCTCCCTCATTGCTGCTTTACCATCCACACCACAGAGAAGTGTGGACACCTGTTTTGCAGTCAACCGTCACCCTCTGTCTGCCTCCATTCTTCTGTTACTCCTCTGTTCTGTCCCCCAGGACTACTCATCATTAGGCACCAAGGTGCTGTAGGAAGGGTCAAATGTCCTCAGAATTAACACTGTCAATCGTATACCTTAGCCATAGGACAGCATTGGTTTTTGTTCTAGCATTTCAGATTAAAATATTCAAAGCTTGATGAGTTGATTATTTCAATCTGCTGCGTAATGCTAGGGCAAAAACCAAAATGTGCTCCTCCTTGGGTCTCCAGGAACAAGTTTGGGAAACGCTACCATAGAGGCTAGCTAATTATGTTCAATTCTTACATTTCTAAAGCGGTGAGGGGAAGCTAAAGGAGGGTTAACTAGGTAGCTGCTAACCATTTAACAATTGATGAGTAGCCCTGGTCCATGCTCCCCTCACACACTGTGCTGCTAGCTTTCCTCCCATGGTGTGCTTGCCTAAGTGTGTGCCAGAAGTACCTTGCTGCCCGCTGGCCTGTGCGGTTGACAGGATGTACACACACCCCAAGGGGGTGGGTAACGAGTGACAAAATGGAGGTCCTGCCTTTTGAACAGCCATGCACTGAAATGGGGATACTAAGACTATGGGGTGTGAAGGTAGCATGTTTCTAAAGTGATAAGGTCCCTCAAACTCAATGTATTCTCTCAATTACAGAAGATAAAAAGGAATGGATTTTTTTTATGTAGATGAACAGTGAATTTCCTGAGTGTGGTTGACAGGATTCGTACAAAGTGCTTAAGGTACTTTAATCTGGCACTCTAAAAGTCAAGTACTGGAATGCCTTAAATCACATTTTCTCACGTTCGTACTTGTAAAGTATTTGTATTAAAATGAGAGGAGAACAGAAAATGATCAAATACGTTGATTTGAAAACATTTAGAAAAATGTATTGGTCTTGCAAATTCATTTCCAGGCAGAGTACAGAATTTTACAGCTCGCGCATTCTACCAACACGGCCACTCAGCCAGGCAGGTAAAGAACTGACTGCTTAGGCGCCACCAAACGTCACATCGATAGCTAAAATGCCGGGCAAATGTAGATTAAATCCTGTCTGGCAGGATATTGTTTATGAATGGGTTTTGCCAGACACAACCAGGGATTTAGTGGAGAGTAAACACTGTTTATGCACCTTTGTTTGTGAAAGTGTTTACTCACCTTTTTATTTAGTTAATTATTGTTTACCCACTTATTGCTTTCCCAGCGTTAATCAATGCACAGAAGGCTTCTTGATTGGAGTTCTAACCGTGCCTAACTCTGCGAACGAGTGGAAACATTGAATGAGTCATGTATGCTCGTTATTTTCGCCTGCTCCCCCAGATTTGCCTGTTCCCACAACGAGAGGTGAAACTAACTACCTTAGCCCAGACCTACAGTGGCAAGTAGCAGAGACAGTGCTGGCAGTGGATTTCTTTTTTACATCCCTAGACTACTGCCGTGTCAACAGACATGTCCCAAATAAGGAAAAGTGACTCTCAGAATGAGTGTTCAACCGGTAAATAGTCACAGATATTTCAGTCAGATGTCTAGCTAGCTAGGTTGCTCAAGGGCTCTGGCTATTAGCCAGGTAGCAATCTATAAATAGCTGGCTCGAAAGATGAAGTTAGCTTCTAACGTTGAACGGAGCCTGACCTCCAGCAGGAGCATTTGACTGAAATTAGGCTTGCTATAAATCAAAAGATGGACTACTCTTAAGTTCTCATAACAAAATACCTTTTCTTTATAGAGAGTAGTGAGTCAGGTTGCAAAGGAGATACAGAGAGAGGAATCGTTGAAGCGAGCAGGGAGAGAGGTTAGTAGTAGAGTGGTTCCCAAACTTGGTGTCTGGGATCATGTGGTGTCCCCTAAAATTTAAATTGGGTCCCCTGAGAGAGTCTTTAATCTTCTCATGGCAATACAGGGGGACTAACCTAATAAAATATCACCTTACTGCACAAAGGGAACTGTGAAAAGACAGCAATTTTATATATTGTATTGTAATTTGCACTGTACTATGTATTAAACCAGGATAGTGTGTATGTGCTGATATATAGGCTGTGTGACATTTAAAATGTATTTCAATCCTTGACTAATAATGTTTTGTACCATGTATCTTTTCATGTGGATCCCAGGAAGAGTAGATTATGCTTTTGCAGTGGCTAATGGGGATCCTAATAAATACCAAATGTAGCAGGCATAAAGGAAATGCCTGAGCATGGTCGAAAGAAAAATGTAAAGCTTACCGTTTTCAGACTTCGCCTCCTCTCTTTTTTTCCTGAACGAGATGCTTCCGGTTTCTACTGACCTGCTGAGGGTGCAGGGGGACAGTCGTGTGCTAGAACAATATGTAGCCGCCACCAGATGCAGTCAGACCTTCTTTGCCGTGGATGACTGGAACTGATTTTTTTTATCCCTTCTGTTTTCCTCAGCGCCATCTCATGTCATTCCTTCACTGCTCTTTTTGCTCTCCTATCTAATACTTTAGATTAGCATCTAGTGACCATCTTCTAGAAAGTGCTGTATTGCTCCTTTACAGCCTTGTACTGAGAATGTTTTGATCCAAGGTGTATATAATTGATTAGATTTATAATGTTGCTTTTCCGGTGCTCGAAGTGCTTTGCATAGTAAGGGGGGTGCAACTCCTCTTCCACCACCAATGTGTAGCACACATTTGGCACACCCACTGTTTTGTGCCAGAATGTTCACCACACATCGGCTATAATGATGGAGTGGTGAGGAGTGTAATGTATGCCAATTTGGGAGTAAGGGACCTGACAATCGATCAGTCTCGGCTCGAAACATTATCTTGATTGAAAGTGGTGTAGGGGAAATAATGGTATAGGAGCAAATCATGTACAAGCCTTTTTGTTTCTCTGTGAGCACACGTCCGAGTAATCCATCTGGCTCCGCGGCTTTGTGAATGTTGACCTGTTTAAAGATCACATCGGCTACCGAGAGCGTGATCACACAGTTGTCCGGAACAGCTGGTGCTCTCATGCATGCTTGCTTCGAGGCACTGGGCAGCTCGCTGCTGAGTTTCGCTTTGTAGTCCGTAATATTTTTCAAGCCCTGCCACATCTGACGAGTGTCAGAGCCGGTGGAGTAGGATTCAATCTTAGTCCTGTATTGATGCCTGATTGTTCGTCGGAGGGCATAGCGGGATTTCTTATAAGTGTCCGGATTAGTGTCCCGCTCCTTGAAAGTGGCAGCTCTAGCCTTTAGCTCGGAGTGGATGTTGCCTGTAATCCATGGCTTCTGATTGGGAAAATGTACGTACGGTTACTGTGGGTACGATGCACTTATTGATGAAGCCGGTGACTGAGGTGGTGTACTCCTCAATGCCATTGGATGAATCCCGGAACATATTCCAGTCTGCTAGCAACACAGTCCTGAAGCGTAGTATCTGCGTCATCTGACCACTTCCGAATTGATTGAGTCACTGGTGCTTCCTGCTTTAGTTTTTGCTTGTAAGCAGGAATCAGGAGATCAGGAGATTTTCCAAATGTAGGGCGAGGGAGAGCTTTGTATGCGTCTGTGTGTGGAGTAAAGGTGGTCTGGAGTTTTTTTCATCTGGTTGCACATGTGACATGCTGGTGGAAATGAGTTAAACTGATTTAAGTTTGCCTGCATTAAAGTCCCCGGCCACTAGCAGCACCGCTTCTGGATGAGCATTTTCTTGTTTGCTTATGGCCTTATACAGCTTGTTGGGTGCTGTCTTAGTGCCAGCATCGGTTTGTGGTGGTAAATAGACTGCTATGAATAATGTAGATGAAAACTAGTCATTAGAATGTGATGTACATTTGACCGCATTACTTTCTATCTGGAAACTGCTGCCTTACTCCCGGACCATTCTGTGGATCTGACGCCCAGGGGTTTCCCTACCTCTCCTCTGCAGGGGTTGTGACCTGTAGACATGGTGAGGTAAATATGTCCGAACCCCTTTGTTTCCTCTGCAGGAGTCTCGGTCACGTCAAGCAACACAGGGGTCCCAGACATTTCAGGGTCTGTTTACACAAAGACACAGCAGGTGAGAACGATGCTACAGTGGTACAAACACTGGAATAAATGTATCTGTTCCGAGACATACAGAACGTTTATGACCAGTGTCTGTATAAAAGGTTGTGGTTGTATGTACGCAAACAAATGTAAAAAACGCACACTAGTAAAGACAGGGCGACCAACGTTGTTGTGTTTAACCCTCCAGCAGCAGTCGTTTGAGAAGCAGCAGGGTTTCCATGCAACCACACCTGCAACTTCCTTCAGCCTGCCCTCGGCCCTGGGCAGTGGTGGTCCCATCAACCCCCCAGCCGCGGCTGGTTACGCTCCGGCCCCCTTCATGCACATCCTGGCACCGCACCAGCAGCCCCTCTCTCAGATCCTGCACCACCATCTGCAGCAGGACGGACAGGTACGGTGTGTGTGTTGTGACTGCGTTTCTGTGACGGTGCATGTGTCACACTGTATCTTGGAGAGAAATAGCTAGCACTGGATACCTTGCCTATGATCTTTTCCTATTTTCTCTCCTAACAGAGTGGCACTGGACAGCGCAGCCAGAATGCTTCACTTCAACAGAAAACCCAGATCAACAAGTCTGCATACAACAGCTACAACTGGGGGGCCAACTAACACCTGGCCCCATGTGTCCCAAAGTCTGACACACCGGCAGTACTCACCCCTGTCATGGGTGTTGCTGAGCTGAGAGGCAGTCTTGTAAGGGGGGCATGGAGTTAAATGGTTATAGTAACAGACCATTAAGAGCAGAGTATTGAGTCTGGAATTTGTATCATGTCCAACCCCCCTCCCTTTCGCTCTGTTGTATGTAACATAGAGCTGTTTTCTAATATGTTTTTTTTTTGTTTTTTTACTGATGGGAGGAACAAAGAAAATGTTGAAGGTGGGAGACAGGCTGGTTTTATATTCTCACCCTCTCCCCCTTATACTTGGGCGAAATGTAACCTTCCCACCATAAACCCAGACAGAATAACTTTTTCCTTTGTTTCCCATTGAATTTGTACAACATTTTAGTTTTAAGAATGGATTTTCTAAATTGGCAGAGGAATCGTGAAGTGTATTTTTTACCATTATATATGTGTGTATGCACATGTGCGGAGTGTTTGTGTGTACACTCGTGGGCCTTGGTTGTGTACCGGTCCTCTCGTTAGTCCCAAACGCAGTGAGTTACACACTCATACCATGTAAAATGATTTCCCATGTTTCCTATGTTGTAAAATAGCTTTACCACTGATTAAAAATGTAACATTTGTAGATTGTTGCTTATTCTGCAAGACAGCTGGAGTACAAAATGATGTCGTACTAGAGGCCAGGGGCACACCCGTACCTACTTATGTGTTGAAGTTATTTTTCTAACCCCCAATATATTAGGAAAGCTGCAGCAATGATTACTGATGGACAAAATTGTACTATGGTTTTGTCTGGTTTTTTTTTGTACTGTGCGTTAAAATATATTTAAATGGCTTAACTTGTCTTGTACATATATAAAAAAAACAAGTACTGTAGTCCTTGTTTGTTCAATGGCTTCCCCCTCCCCTTTCTCAGATCCTCACTTGTTAGCCTTTTTGTTTCATGTTTTTTTTTTTTTTTTTTTGTAAAAAATATATAAATATTAAGTAAATAAAACAGGAAAAATACATTTTCATCATTTTGGATGTGAATGTCTTATTTTATTTTTTAGAAACTTTATTTTTCTATCATGTAAATACACCAGTCTTTTTTCTTCAATTTAGTCAGCTAAACATAGTGGTGCCCAGTCTTGGTCTTGGTTGGGGCAGTCATTCTGCAAGTTTCCCTTTCTCATTTCTATATAAAACAATATTGATATCATTTGGTTGAATACAGTACCTCATTCAAAAGACCTGGATTGAAGGAAACCCTCAAGGACCGTCTAAATTTACCAGGATTGGACATCACTGCTCTGTAGTCATCCAAGGAAGTGGAGTGGGCAGGGCTTTGTTCTTACAGTTGGTTTGGAGGACCAGCAGTATCAAATAAAACTAAACTATGTGATTGTTGCTCTGTAGAACTCTGCATGGTGCATCATTGTCTTTTTTCCAGAAAAAAATAGCATTTTGATGAGCTAGAAGGTAACATTTCAAGTAATTTAATTGAGTCAAATTTGTGTATCGATATTTCCTTCGCAGACTAACCTGTTGCACTTCAAATTCAAAGCACATCTAATTTGTTAAATAAATCCATTGTATTGACCTGAAAGAAATTAACTTGCTACACAATTATTTTGAGGGGACTACTTATCACTCACTCACTCAGTGCTGCCGCTGGTCCTCTTGAAGTGGAGATCTAGGTACAACAAAAGATGTCTCCAGATTGTAGTCCTTAAAACCCGGAAATTGGTTACCTTTTGGTTCGTTCAGCATCCCCTATGCGAAAAGAATATTAATGGGGAACGAATATGGTTTTGGAATAAACGCCGAAAATAAGGTTTGAGATAATAGAAGTCGGTTAACATGACCATTATGAAGCCTTTGTGCTTTTTTTTTATTGCATAGCTAAATTACGTTTGCAAATTGAGATTATCGCAGAACAAAACATAAAAAATATCCTAAACCTGTGTTTGCCACATTATTTTCGTCCTTTATTCCAAAACGCCCTTAATTTTCCCAATAGGCTTTGTCCAAGCGAACCATGGAGTTAGTGCCTACAAAAATACGCCATTACTATTGCCCTACGGTAAACTGTTCGGTGTGTTCCAAAACCGTCGATTGCTTTATTCTTCAGGGAAGTCTGGCTTTACGGCAGTCTTGAAGTCGTCCTTCGACTAGTTCAGCATGAAGTAGCTACATTTACATCAAACGTTTGATTCAAATGAGTTTATTTGATCTATTTCGTGGATTTTTTTGGGTACCTGGAGGAGGCCATGATCGTGGTGAGGGCCGAAGGTGAGATATCTAAAGCCTAATTAATTTATTTCAATTGACTGATTTCCTTATATGAACTGTAACTCTGTAAAATCGTAGAAATTGTTGCATGTTGCGTTTCTATTTTTGTTCAGCCATTTGACTAGCTTAACAAGATAGCATAAATGGCGTTGCATAACCAGCTTCATAATTCGTGTCTTTGAAGCCAATTAAACCACCTCTGTAACTAGTATAGCTGACTAGCTATATGTTTGGCTAGGTATTTAGTGTTACGTATTTTATTTGCTTGTCTTCTACCGCGAAAGAAGTATTGGATTTGACATAACTTGTAACGTGTCATTTGCGCCAGAGACCAGCAGGTGGGGCTAAAGTGTAGGTTAAATGGTACTTTCTTGTACAAGCACTGCTGCTAAGATGCACAGTGACATGTCTTTAAAGTTTATCCTGGCTCACTTTTCCTAATCTTGCTCAGGGACCCCTTCTTCGATGGCATGACCCACGACGACAATGATGATGATGATGAAGAGGAGGATGGAATCTACTTTGATGGTTCACAGGGTGGTGGTGGCCAGCAGGACCTGTTTGATAATCAGTGGAGGTTTGGGTTCAGCATGGGCCCAAACGGAGTGAGGATCCAGGAGCCTGAGATGTTTGGCCAGTTCTTCAGAGAGATGGAGATCTTCTCACAGCTAGGGCGATACGATGGTCAGTTTGGAGTAGGACAGTTTGGTAGGAGCAGTCAGTCATCATTGGCCTGGTATCAATATTTTTTTTGTCATGACAAGGAGAGTTTGTATGACACAAAACCAAGACAACCTTCAGACATGCCTATCAAATTAATATTGACAGGGGGATGCTGATTCTGTATAGTGTGAAGGAAATTCCCTGGTTAAAAAATATATGGTTATAGATGAGCCATGTCGTTACTACTGGTTTAGTTATTTAACTAAGAAATATGTGTTCACTAATGTTTGCCGATTGCCATAACCATAACTGAGCATCATCTCTGTAATAGACTGGTCTAATAAAACTATTACGCTAATTACTTTTTAATATTCTAAACACTATCCATCTCTGTGACCTCTCCCTCATTCCAGGTGTTACCAGTATTGAGGCGCCCCTTTCCCAGGACAGGTCAGAGAAAGGTGGGGGAGGATCCAGTGGAAACTGCTTGAGGGACTTCATGTTGAAAGGCCCCAATGACTGCCCGTGTGGGTCGGCTGGGCTACCCTCAGGACCATCAGAAGGCCCCAGAGTCGATAAGAACCCTCCATCTGGTGGCCCATGCTTCCCCAACACACCCTTTGATTACTGGACACCCTTTTCTAAGGTATAGGAGAGATCTATCCCAATCATCATTCTCAAATTACAATATAGTACATTCTGAATAATAATTTTATGAGCTACACATCCTACGGGTGGTACCTTTTTGTGTACAGTTTATTCTCTTCATTAATCATGTCCTTTGATTATCTTTTATTTTCTCCAGTTCAATGATAGTTGGAGAGGAAGGCTACAAAGGGGTCAAAAGCAGGAGCCGAAAGCAGACAGAGGTATGGGCATGTTATTGTCAAACAGCCAAGTTATTTGGATTTAGGCGCAAGGTCCTGTAAAATCAAATTTTATTTGTCAAGTGTGGCGAATACAACAGGTTGACCTTACCGTGAAATGCTTACTTACAAGCCCTTAATTAACCTACAATGCAGTTTTAAGAAAATAAATAAATCAACTAAAGTTTTTAAAAAATGCAAATAAAAGTAACACAGTAAAATAACAATAATGAGGCTATATACAGGGGGTACCAATACCGAGTCAATGTGCGAGGCTACAGGTTAGTCGATGTAATTTGTACATGTAGGTAGAGGTAAAGTGACTATGCATAGATAATGAACTGTGAGTAGCAGCAGTGTAAAAACAAAAGCGGTGGGTGTCAATGCAAATAGTCCGGGTGGCCATTTGATTAATTGTTCAGCAGTCTTACGGCTTGGGGGTAGAAGCTGTTAAGGAGCCTTTTGGACCTAGACTTGGCGCTCTGGTACCGTTTTCTGTGCGGTAGCAGAGAGAATAGTCTATGACTTGGTCTTTGACAATTTTTGGGACCTTCCTCTGACACTACCTAGTATATACAGTTGAAGTCGGAAGTTTACATAAACTTTGGTTGGAGTCATTAAAACTCATTTTTCAACCACTGCACAAATTTCTTGTTAAACAATAGTTTTGGCAAGTCGGTTAGGACATCTACTTTCTGCATGACACAAGCCATTTTTCCAACAATTGTTGACAGACAGATTATTTAGTTTACATACACAGATTAGAAGTTTACATACACTAAATTGACTGTGCCTTTAAACAGCTTAGAAAATTCTAGAAAATTGTCATGGCTTTAGAAGCTTCTGATAGGCTAATTGACATAATTTGAGTCAATTGGAGGTGTACCTGTGGATGTATTTCAAGGCCTACCTTCAAACTCAGGGCCTCTTTTCTTGACATCATGGGAAAATCAAAAGAAATCTGCCAAGATCTCAGCCGTCATACTGCTCAGGAAGGAGACACGTTCTGTCTCCTAGAGATAAACGTACTTTGGTGCGAAAAGTGCAAATCAATCCCAGAACAACAGCAAAGGACCCTGTGAAGATGCTGTAGGAAACAGGTACAAAAATATCTATATCCACTGTAAAACTAGTCCTATATCGACATAACCTGAAAGGCCGCTCAGCAAGGAAGAAGCCACTGATCCAAAACCGCCATAAAAAAAGCCAGACTACGGTTTGCAACTGCACATGTTGACAAAGATTGTACTTTTTGGAGAAATGCCCTCTGGTCTGATGAAACAAAAATATAACTGTTTGGCCAGAATGACCATCGTTTTGTTTGGAGGAAGAAGGGGAATGCTTGCAAGCCGAAGAACACCATCCCAACCATGAAGCATGGGGGTGGTAGCATCATGTTGTGGGGATGCTTTGCTGCAGGAGGGACTGGTGCACTTCACAAAATAGATGGCATCATGAGGCAGGAAAATTATGTGGATATATTGAAGCAACATCTCAAGACATCAGTCAGGAGTTAAAGCTTGGTTTCAAATGGACAATGACCCCAAGCATACTTCCAAAGTTGTGGCAAAATAGCTTAAGGACAACAAAGTCAAGGTATTGGAGTGGCCATCACAAGCCCTGATCTCAATCCCATAGAAAATGCGTGGGCAGAACTGAAAAGGCGTGTGCGGGTTATTAGGCCTACATTCTGACTCAGTTACACCAGCTCTGTCGGGTGAATTTTGGCCTATTCCTCCTAACTTATTGTGGGAATCTTGTGGAAGGCTACCCAAACTGTTTGACCCAAGTTAAACAATTTATAGGCAATGCTACCAAATACTAATTGCGTATGTAAACTTCTGACCCAATGGGAATGTGATGAAAGAAATAATAGCTGAAATAAATAATTCTCTCTATTTTTCTGACATTTCACATTTTTAAAATAAAGTGGTGATCCTAAATGACCTAAGACAAGGAATTTTTACTAGGATTAAATGTCAGGAATTGTGAAAAACGGAGTTTAAATGTACTTGGCTAAGGTGTATGTAGACTTCCGACTTCAACTGTAGGTCCTAGATGGCATGAAGCTTGACCCCAGCGATGTACTGGGCCGTATGCACTACCCTCTATAGAGCCTTACGGTTGGGTGCCGAGCAGTTGCCATACCAGGCAGTGATGCAACCGGTCAGGTAGCTCTCTGGTGCAGCTGTAGAGCTTTTTGAGGATCTGGGGACCCATGCCAAATCTGTTCAGTCTCCTGGGGGGGAAAAGGCGTTGTCGTGCCCTCTTCACGACTTGGTTAGTTTGGACCATGATAGTTCGTTGGTGATGTGGACACCAAGGAACTTGAAACTCTCAACCCGCTCCACGACAGCCCCGTCGATGTGGATGGGGGCGTGTTCAGCCCTTATTTTCCTGTGGTCCATGATCATCTCCTTTGTCTTGCTCACACGTTGAGGGAGAGGTAGTTGCCCTGGCACCAGATTGCCAGGTCTCTGACCTCCTCCCTAAAGGCTGTCTCATTGTTGTCAGTGATCAGGCCTTAACACCGTTGTTTTCAGCAAATTTAATGATGGTGTTGGAGTCACGCTTGATCACGCAGACGTTGGTGAACAGGGATTACAGGAGGGAACTAAGCACGCACCCCTGAGGGGCCCCCGTGTTGAGGATCAGCATGGCAGATGTGTTGTTGCCTATCCTTACGCGTGGCGGCCTGTCGGGAAGTCCAGGATCCAGTTGCAGAGGGAGGTGTTTAGTCCCAGGGTCCTTAGCTAAGTAATGGGCTTTGTGGGCACTATGGTGTTGGAACACTGTTCTGTCGTCCAATTAACATCATTCTCACATACAGTGGGGAGAACAAGTATTTGATACACTGCCGATTTTGCAAGTTTTCCTACTTACAAATCATGTAGAGGTCTGTCATTTTTATCATAGGTACATTCAATCTTAGTCCTGTATTGACGCTTTGCCTGTTTGATGGTTCGTCTGAGGGCATAGTGGGATTTGTTATTCGTGTCCTGCTCCTTGAAAGTGCTTTAGGTTTGGGTTCTGGTATAACACTCATCATATTAGCAAATATCAAACTTTTTAACACTGTAGTTTGATAAAGTAGATCCAAGATGGCGTAGCAGTCAGATGTCTTGTCGTGTCCCTTGTATATATCGTTTTTTAACGTTTTTTTACATATTTTTCTTCGCATATCTTTTAAAACATTTTGCTAAACCTCAACTTCTAAATACTCTCCTGCAACCCGCCTCACCCAATGTAGCTATTTTTTGTAAAGTATTTATATTTACTTCAGATCCGGAACCCCTCAACTGAAGCTAGCCAGCTAACTACCAGCTATCAGTCAGCAAACCATTGCTAGCGGTCTTCAGCTAACCGGTCATCAGCTAACCTTTAGCTCGGAAAGCTCTCGCCAGTTCGAACAACGCGACTCTAACCAGACCATAACGGACCTATTATTTTTTTCTATCCCCGAATTCCCACCGCAAACGGAACATTTTCAGCTGGATCTTCACAACTAGCTAACTAGCTAACCGCAACCCCGGATGATTACTCCTGGCTAGCGTTTCCACCCACTTAGCTTGAAGCTAGCCCGGCCAGAGCTCCTGTGCTACCACCGAAGCATACTCCTGGGCTACAATATCCGGACCCACGACCGGTCTATCGATGTCACCGCATGAAGAGGCATAAACAGACTCACCCCATCGCGACGCCCCCCAAAGGCTAACTTTCTAGCCCTTGCTATCTCCTTGCTTGCTAATTCGGCCTGCTAACTGCTAGCTTGTTTAGCCCCGGTCTGCTAACTGCTACCTTGTTTAGCCCCGGTCCGCTAACTTCTACCTAGTTTAGCCCCGGCCTACTAACTGTTAGCTTGTTAGCACAGGCCTGCTAACCGTCTGAAACGCCGCGTCCCAAACACTCACTGGACCCATATTTACTTTCAATCTCTTTTCGCTTTTTAATCTGTTTATACCTTCCGGTAACCTGCCTCACCCAACGTGATACGGAATCGCTATTATTTTTTATTTTTAGAACACACTCAAGAACCTCCAGAAGCTAACTAGCTACAAGCTATTTAGTCATTGTTAGCCACTGCTAGCGCCTTTTTTTTTTGGCACAGCCAGACAGTTTTTTTTAACCTGGATAATACTCGCCAGTCCAGCTTCCCTGCCCCATCCACCGCTGCCCCCTGGACACTGATCACTTGGCTACATAGCTGATGCATGCTGGACTGTCCATTAATCACGGTACTCCATTCTGCTTGTTTATGTTTTATCTGTCGGCCCCAGCCGCACTCAGGCTCTGTGTGTAGTTAATCCGACCCTCCCTGCCTAGTCAATGTCATTTTACCTGCTGTTGTTGTGCTATCTGATTAGCTGTTGTTGTCTCTCCTACTGTTTTAGCTACTGTTTTAGCTAGCTCTCCCAATTCAACACCTGTGATTACTGTATTCCTCGCTGCATGTCTCTCTCAAATGTCAATATGCCTTGTATACTGTTGTTCAGGTTAGTTATCATTGTTTTAGTTTACAATGGAGGCCCTAGTTCCACTCTTCATACCCCTGATACCTCCTTTGTCCCACCTCCCACACATGTGGTGACCTCACCCATTACAACCAGCATGTCCAGTGATACAACCTCTCTCATCATCACCCAGTGCCTGGGCTTACCTCCGCTGTACCCGCACCCCACCATACCCCTGTCTGCGCATTATGCCCTGAATATATTCTACCATGCCCAGATATCTGCTCCTTTTACTCTCTGTCCCCAACGCTCTAGGCGACCAGTTTTGATAGCCTTTAGCCGCACCCTCATTTTACTCCTCCTCTGTTCCGCGGGTGATGTGGAGGTAAACCCAGGCCCTGCATGTCCCCAGGAACCCTCATTTGTTGACTTCTGTGATCGAAAAAGCCTTGGTTTCATGCATGTCAACATCAGAAGCCTCCTCCCTAAAGTTTGTTTTACTCACTGCTTTAGCACACTCTGCTAACCCTGATGTCCTTGCCGTGTCTGAATCCTGGCTCAGGAAGGCCACCAAAAATTCTGAGATTTCAATACCCAACTATAACATTTTACGTCAAGATAGAACTGCCAAAGGGGGAGGAGTTGCAGTCTACTGCAGAGATAGCCTGCAAAGTAATGTCATACTTTCCAGGTCCATACCCAAACAGTTCGAACTACTAATTTAGAAAATTACTCTCTCCAGAAATAAGTCTCTCACTGTTGCCGCCTGCTACCGACCCCCCTCAGCTCCCAGCTGTGGCCTGGACACCATTTGTGAATTGATCGCCCCCCCATCTAGCTTCAGAGTTTGTTCTGTTAGGTGACCTAAACTGGGATATGCTTAACACCCCGGCAGTCCAACAATCTAAGCTAGATGCCCTCAAACTTACACAAATCATCAAGGAACCCACCAGGTACAACCCTAAATCTGTAAACAAGGGCACCCTCATAGACGTCATCCTGACCAACTGGCCCTCCAAATACATCTCCGCTGTCTTCAACCAGGATCTCAGCGATCACTGCCTCATTGCCTGTATCCGCTACGGAGCCGCAGTCAAATGACCACCCCTCATCACTGTCAAACGCTCCCTAAAACACTTCTGTGAGCAGGCCTTTCTAATCGACCTGGCCCGGGTATCCTGGAAGGACATTGACCTCTTCCGTCAGTTGACGATGCCTGGTCATTCTTTAAAAGTAACTTCCTCACCATTTTAGATAAGCATGCTCCGTTCAAAAAATGCAGAACTAAGAACAGATATAGCCCTTGGTTCACTCCAGACCTGACTGCCCTCGACCAGCACAAAAACATCCTGTGGCGGACTGCAATAACATTGAATAGTCCCCGCGATATGCAACTGTTCAGGGAAGTCAGGAACCAATATACGCAGTCAGTCAGGAAAGCTAAGGCCAGCTTCTTCAGGCAGAAGTTTGCATCCTGTAGCTCCAACTCCAAAAAGTTCTGGGACACTGTAAAGTCCATGGAGAACAAGAGCACCTCCTCCCAGCTGCCCACTGCACTGAGGCTAGGTAACACGGTCACCACCGATAAACCCATGGTTATCGAAAACTTCAACAAGCGTTTCTCAATGGCTGGCCATGCCTTCTGCCTGGCTACTCCAACCTCGGCCAACAGCTCCGCCACCCCCCCCCCGCAGCTACTCGCCCAAGCCTCTACAGGTTCTCCTTTACCCAAATCCAGATAGCAAATGTTCTGAAAGAGCTGCAAAACCTGGACCCGTACAAATCAGCTGGGCTTGACAATCTGGACCCTCTATTTCTGAAACTATCCGCCGCCATTGTCGCAACCCCTATTACCAGCCTGTTCAACCTCTCTTTCATATCGTCTGAGATCCCCAAGGATTGGAAATCTGACTTAGTAGCCTCGGTTTTTTGGATGACTGCCTTGCCTGGTTCACCAATTACTTTGCAGACAAGGTTGTGTGTCAAATCGGAGGGTATGCTGTCCGGTCCTCTGGCAGTCTCTATGGGGGTGCCACAGGGTTCAATTCTCAGGCCGACTCTTTTCTCTGTATATATCAATGTTGCTCTTGCTGCGGGCGATTCCCTGATCCACCTCTACGCAGACGACACCATTCTATATACTTCCGGCCCGTCCTTGGACACTGTGCTATCTAACCTCCAAACGAGCTTCAATGCCATACAACACTCCCTCCGTGGCCTCCAACTGCTCTTAAACGCTAGTAAAACCAAATGCATGCTTTTCAACCGTTCGCTGCCTGCACCCGCACGCCTGACCAGCATCACCACCCTGGATGGTTCCGACCTTGAATAAATGGACATCTACAGTGCCTTGCGAAAGTATTCGGCCCCCTTGAACTTTGCAACCTTTTGCCACCATTTCAGGCTTCAAACATTAAGATATAAAACTGTATTTTTTTTGTGAAGAATCAACATCAAGTGGGACACAATCATGAAGTGGAACGACATTTATTGGATATTTCAAACTTTTTTAACAAATCAAAAACTGAAAAATTGGGCGTGCAAAATTATTCAGCCCCTTTACTTTCAGTGCAGCAAACTCTCTCCAGAAGTTCAGTGAGGATCTCTGAATGATCCAATGTTGACCTAAATGACTAATGATGATAAATACAATCCACCTGTGTGTAATCAAGTCTCCGTATAAATGCACCTGCACTGTGATAGTCTCAGAGGTCCGTTAAAAGAGCAGAGAGCATCATGAAGAACAAGGAACACACCAGGCAGGTCCGAGATACTGTTGTGAAGAAGTTTAAAGCCGGATTTGGATACAAAAAGATTTACCAAGCTTTAAACATCCCAAGGAGCACTGTGCAAGCGATAATATTGAAATGGATGGAGTATCAGACCACTGCAAATCTACCAAGACCTGGCCGTCCCTCTAAACTTTCAGCTCATACAAGGAGAAGACTGATCAGAGATGCAGCCAAGAGGCCCATGATCACTCTGGATGAACTGCAGAGATCTACAGCTGAGGTGGGAGACTGTCCATAGTACAACAATCAGTCGTATATTGCACAAATCTGGCCTTTATGGAAGAGTGGCAAGAAGAAAGACATTTCTTAAAGATATCCATAAAAGTGTTGTTTAAAGTTTGCCACAAGCCACCTGGGAGACACACCAAACATGTGGAAGAAGGTGCTCTGGTCAGATGAAACCAAAATTGAACTTTTTGGCAACAATGCAAAACGTTATGTTTGGCGTAAAAGAAACACAGCTCATCACCCTGAACACACCATCCTCACTGTCAAACATGGTGGTGGCAGCATCATGGTTTGGGCCTGCTTTTCTTCAGCAGGGACAGGGAAGATGGTTAAAATTGATGGGAAGATGGATGGAGCCAAATACAGGACCATTCTGGAAGAGAACCTGATGGAGTCTGCAAAAGACCTGAGACTGGGACGGAGATTTGTCTTCCAACAAGATAATGATCCAAAACATAAAGCAAAATCTACAATGGAATGGTTCAAAAATAAACATATCCAGGTGTTAGAATGGCCAAGTCAAAGTCCAGACCTGAATCCAATCGAGAATCTGTGGAAAGAACTGAAAACTGCTGTTCACAAATGCTCTCCATCCAACCTCACTGAGCTCGAGCTGTTTTGCAAGGAGGAATGGGAAAGAATTTGAGTCTCTCGATGTGCAAAACTGATAGACATACTCCAAGCGACTTACAGCTGTAATCGCAGCAAAAGGTGGCGCTACAAAGTATTAACTTAAGGGGGCTGAATTTTTGATTTGTTAACCTGTTAAGTCGACCCTCTACTTTTTCGAAGTAGTACTGTTAAAAATCGCGCAACATTTCAGCGCCCTGCTACTCAGGCCAGGAATATAGTATATGCATATGATTAGTATGTGTGGATAGAAAACACTCAGACGTTTATAAAACTGGTTAAATCACGGCTGTGACTATAACAGAACGTGCGTTTCATCGAAAAGTGCAGGAAAATCTGATCACTGAAAATGGAAATAAATATCCATACGCGACTTCAAGGAATTGTTCAAAGTGAACCGAATTAAATGAGTCCGAGGTTGCAGTGCCTACAGCTTCCACACGTTGTCTAGAGTCTTGTCATTTGATTCAGCTTTGATTCTTGGTCTAACCGAATCAAGGGAATTGATTCCCTCCGGTCTCCGACCGGATGTTTTGGTCGAGCTCTCTCCAGACATTTTTTCGAGACGGACACCTATAGAATTGACATCGCCTCCTGATGAATTTTATCGCTTATTAACGTGTACTAATACCTAAAGTTGCATTACAAAACTATTTCGAAGTGTTTTGTGAAAGTTTATCGTCGACTTTTTGAATTTTAAAAAATGACGTTACGTTATGAAACGCTATTTTTTTCCGTTTATCACACAGTCTTCATAGATCGATATCTAGGCTATATATGGACCGATTTAATCGAAAAAAAGACCCAATAGTGATTGGGACATCTAGGAGTGCCAACAAAGAAGATGGTCAAAGGTAATGAATGTTTTATATTTTATTTGTGCGGTTTGTGTAGCGACGACTATGCTAATTATTTTGTTTACGTCCCCTGCGGGTCTTTTGGGGTGTTACATGCTATCAGATAATAGCTTCTCATGCTTTCGCCGAAAAGCATTTTAAAAATCTGACTTGTTGCCTGGATTCACAACGAGTGTAGCTTTAATTCAATACCCTGCATGTGTATTTTAATGAACGTTTGAGTTTGAACTAATACTATTAGCATTTAGCATAGCGCATTTGCATTTCCAGAGCTCTAGATGGGACGCCTGCGTGCCAGGTAGGAAGGAGCAAGAGGTTAAAAAAGTTTGAAATATCCAATAAATGTCGTTCCACTTCATGATTGTGTCCCACTTGTTGTTGATTCTTCACAAAAAAATACAGTTTTATATCTTAATGTTTGAAGCCTGAAATGTGGCAAAAGGTCGCAAAGTTCAAGGGGGCCGAATACTTTCGCAAGGCGCTGTATAAGTACCTAGGTGTCTGGCTAGACTGCAAACTCTCCTTCCAGACTCATATCAAACATCTCCAATCGAAAATCAAATCAAGAGTCAGCTTTCTATTCCGCAACAAAGCCTCCTTCACTCACGCCGCCAAACTTACCCTAGTAAAACTGACTATCCTACCGATCCTCGACTTCGGCGATGTCATCTACAAAATTGCTTCCAACACTCTACTCAGCAAACTGGATGCAGTTTATCACAGTGCCATCCGTTTTGTCACTAAAGCACCTTATACCACCCACCGCTGCGACTTGTATGCTCTAGTCGGCTGGCCCTCGCTACATATTCGTCGCCAGACCCACTGGCTCCAGGTCATCTACAAGTCCATGCTAGGTAAAGCTCCGCCTTATCTCAGTTCCCTGGTCACGATGGCAACACCCATCCGTAGCACGCGCTCCAGCAGGTGTATCTCACTGATCATCCCTAAAGCCAACACCTCATTTGGCCGCCTTTCGTTCCAGTTCTCTGCTGCCTGTGACTGGAACGAATTGCAAAAATCGCTGAAGTTGGAGACTTATCTCCCTCACCAACTTCAAACATCTGCTATCTGAACAGCTAACCGATCGCTGCAGCTTGTACATAGTCTATCGGTAAATAGCCCACCCATTTTTACCTACCTCATCCCCATACTGTTTTTATTTATTTACTTTTCTGCTCTTTTGCACACCAATATCTCTACCTGTACATGACCATCTGATCATTTATCACTCGTGTTAATCTGCAAAATTGTAATTATTTGCCTACCTCCTCATGCCTTTTGCACACAATGTATATAGACTCTCTTTTTTTTCTACTGTGTTATTGACTTGTTAATTGTTTACTCCATGTGTAACTCTGTTGTCTGTTCACACTGCTATGCTTTATCTTGGCCAGGTCGCAGTTGCAAATGAGAACTTGTTCTCAACTAGCCTACCTGGTTAAATAAAGGTGAAATTAAAAAAGAAAAGAAAAGAAAAAAAAAAAAAGCTGTAACAAAGGTAGATGATGAAAATATCTGACTTCTGCAGCCTTCTCTACAGTTACCTGTCTTGTTTTTTTTGTTGGATTTCCATTTCAATTTCCGAAACATCATCTCCTCAGATCTGGACTCGCAAGTCTCCTTTGGAGGGCTCGATCAGATTCTAGCGCCACCTGCTTGGTCTTCCACTCAGCCAAAGATGCGCTCTTACTTCCAGTCGGTCACTGTCACCAAAGTGGTGAAGCCTGATGGGGTAAGAGATACAGTTCACCTTGCAATGGTAAACAATAGAAATATGCATACTTATTTTTGAATGTTGTATCTTGGTCTACAGTAAAGTGCTCCCTGTTTTTTCCAAGATGGTCAATATGGAGGCACTCTATTTCTGCGCCCCTATAGGCCCTGGTCAAAAGTAATGCACTACATAGGGGATAGGATGCCATTTGGGATGCACACCATGTTCAAGCCACTGTTTAGAACCCGTATAGAGTTTCTATGACAGTCTGTTTGAATGTGTTTTGTTTAGAGTGTTGAGGAGAGGCGCACAGTCCAAGATGGCCAGGGGAACGAGGAAACCACAGTGACTTATATAGGGGGGCGCGAGGGGGTACAGGATCAAGCCGGACCGCTCTTACCACCAGGTCAGTGTCCTCCAGTAGGGTTTATGTTTCTAGTCACCAAACTGATGCCCTGTTTACTGTATCATATCATAATGTCATTTAGCAGATGCAGAAATATGCAGATCATATTAAATTCCGTAGACATGTGATTTGACACAATTGTATGTGAAAATACCTTGACACTGAGAACCTTACATGGTTATGGTTGGCAGCCATGTATTTATGGGGGAAACTGTATCTTGTGATGATACGTAAAATGCCTTTTCAACCTCCAACAGAACGTTGTACAACAGACTTAACAGTATATTAAAACACATCCCCCCAGGTGGCACACACCCCTTTTCGGAAATGCACGATGATCTTTCCTTGTTTTCAAAATTCTTTGGAGGCAGGAGGTGAACCTATCGATTGGGAGCTCGGAAGAAGAATAAATGTCAAATAATTTCTAGACATTATTTCACTGTATTAAATTGTGGTAAAGTAATGTTTAGGGTTGGTTATATTTTCAGTGAGGATGTAATGTTGTTTATTGCCTCTCTCTTAACTATGGGCAGGCTGGATAAACTAAGCTTGGTCCCAGATCTGTTTGTGCTCTTGCCAACTCCATTGCTCATTGTCAAGCCAAAAATGACTTGGCATGACAAATGAGTGACAAGGAGTTGGCATGATGGTACAACAGAATGGCACTCACGCTAGAATCAACTATGATTGCCAAAATAACTGAGTATTTCTGTTCAGTAAAAAAAAGCATTGCAGTGTGATTCTTAATTGACCAATACCCACTGAATGAGCTAGGCAGAAAATATTATGGACAAAATTGAAGAGTGAAATAACCCTTTTGTGAATAGTTTGCAGAAACAGCTCAACCTAAATCGAGCATAAGAAAATTCTGACTTGTCAATATGCATATTTTATTTTTGTAAAGTCCTTTTCAAATTCTGCAATGTGAATTTATGACTGAACAATAGAAGCGTAATATATTTACACTGAGTGTTTTTTATAAAATTGCAATGCTTCAATTGCCTCAATTTGCGTCCCACTACTCAGAAGCATTTGCATTTTTTGTAGATCACACCCAATTTTTTTTTGCCATTTCAATGAGGTAAGATTAAAATGAAGTAGGCTCTTGCAACAATGAAATGGTATTTCCAGAAAACAAGCGTAATGTTTACCTTTTTGTTGTTGCCTAATTTTTAAGGTTGTTGACCTGCCTTCAACAAAAGCATTGCTACATGTACTCTGTAATATGGGTTAACTTTAATGTGATCTTCATGATGACACCTGCTACCACATTTTTGCTTTGCAAAAGACACACAATCTGATGTATGGCTGGTGTATGTTTTTGCCAGATACTTCTGTAGGTGTGGTGTTAACTGTTGCCTGTTAAACAACAGTCCAAGGCTTCTGAATTTAAAATGTACTTGATGTCATACACTTATTTCTTGAGAAGCAAGAGAGCTAGTAAAGTCTGTTAGAAAAGATAGGATGGTCATCTTATTGATGATGGATGATTATCATAATTTAGCTAAATGCTCACCTCTGACCTAATCTGTTCCATTATATGGTCAGAGACTCAACTGGTTTAAGAAATAAAAAATGTAATCTGCAGTTTGTTTTTGACCTCGTGCTTGGCTACAGTAGTGTCAATTGTCTTACTGCAAATAACTTATCTAGCATAGTTGCAGACTTTATTTGCTAGATTCTCCTACTCCCAGTAACCTGCTTATTGTGTTCATAGAGGGGACATATTGAATGGACAAGTAGAGATATCTGTCTATCTGATATTTGTCATTCCAATCTCCTTGCATTAGCGTAGCCTCTTCTGTAGCCTGTCAACTATGTGTCTGTCTATCCCTGTTATCTCCTCTCTGCACAGACCATACAAACGCTCCACACCGCGTGGCCGCGGCCACCCTAATCTGGTGGTCCCAGCGCGCACGACCCACGTGGAGTTCCAGGTCTCCGGTAGCCTCTGGAACTGCCGATCTGCGGCCAACAAGGCAGAGTTCATCTCAGCCTATGCCTCCCTCCAGTCCCTCGACTTCTTGGCACTGACGGAAACATGGATCACCACAGATAACACTGCTACTCCTACTGCTCTCTCTTCGTCCGCCCACGTGTTCTCGCACACCCCGAGAGCTTCTGGTCAGCGGGGTGGTGGCACCGGGATCCTCATCTCTCCCAAGTGGTCATTCTCTCTTTCTCCCCTTACCCATCTGTCTATCGCCTCCTTTGAATTTCATGCTGTCACAGTTACCAGCCCTTTCAAGCTTAACATCCTTATCATTTATCGCCCTCCAGGTCCCCTCGGAGAGTTCATCAATGAGCTTGAGGTCTTGATAAGCTCCTTTCCTGAGGACGGCTCACCTCTCACAGTTCTGGGCGACTTTAACCTCCCCACGTCTACCTTTGACTCATTCCTCTCTGCCTCCTTCTTTCCACTCCTTTCCTCTTTTGACCTCACCCTCTCACCTTCCCCCTACTCACAAGGCAGGCAATACGCTCGACCTCATCTTTACTAGATGCTGTTCTTCCACTAACCTCATTGCAACTCCCCTCCAAGTCTCCGACCACTACCTTGTATCCTTTTCCCTCTCGCTCTCATCCAACACTTCCCACACTGCCCCTACTCGGATGGTATCGCGCCGTCCCAACCTTCGCTCTCTCTCCCCCGCTACTCTCTCCTCTTCCATCCTATCATCTCTTCCCTCTGCTCAAACCTTCTCCAACCTATCTCCTGATTCTGCCTCCTCAACCCTCCTCTCCTCCCTTTCTGCATCCTTTGACTCTATGTCCCCTATCTTCCAGGCCGGCTCGGTCCTCCCCTCCCGCTCCGTGGCTCGACGACTCATTGCGAGCTCACAGAACAGGGCTCCGGGCAGCCGAGCGGAAATGGAGGAAAACTCGCCTCCCTGCGGACCTGGCATCCTTTCGCTCACTCCTCTCTACATTTTCCTCCTCTGTCTCTGCTGCTAAAGCCACTTTCTACCACTCTAAATTCCAAGCATCTGCCTCTAACCCTAGGAAGCTCTTTGCCACCTTCTCCTCCCTCCTGAATCCTCCTCCCCCTCCCCCCTCCTCCCTCTCTGCAGATGACTTCGTCAACCATTTTGAAAAGAAGGTCGACGACATCCGATCCTCGTTTGCTAAGTCAAACGACACCGCTGGTTCTGCTCACACTGCCCTACCCTGTGCTCTGACCTCTTTCTCCCCTCTCTCTCCAGATGAAATCTCGCGTCTTGTGACGGCCGGCCGCCCAACAACCTGCCCGCTCGACCCTATCCCCTCCTCTCTTCTCCAGACCATTTCCGGAGACCTTCTCCCTTACCTCACCTCGCTCATCAACTCATCCCTGACCGCTGGCTACGTCCCTTCCGTCTTCAAGAGAGCGAGAGTTGCACCCCTTCTGAAAAAACCTACACTCGATCCCTCCGATGTCAACAACTACAGACCAGTATCCCTTCTTTCTTTTCTCTCCAAAACTCTTGAACGTGCCGTCCTTGGCCAGCTCTCCCGCTATCTCTCTCAGAATGACCTTCTTGATCCAAATCAGTCAGGTTTCAAGACAAGTCATTCAACTGAGACTGCTCTTCTCTGTATCACGGAGGCGCTCCGCACTGCTAAAGCTAACTCTCTCTCCTCTGCTCTCATCCTTCTAGACCTATCGGCTGCCTTCGATACTGTGAACCATCAGATCCTCGTCTCCACCCTCTCCGAGTTGGGCATCTCCGGCGCGGCCCACGCTTGGATTGCGTCCTACCTGACAGGTCGCTCCTACCAGGTGGCGTGGCGAGAATCTGTCTCCTCACCACGCGCTCTCACCACTGGTGTCCCCCAGGGCTCTGTTCTAGGCCCTCTCCTATTCTCGCTATACACCAAGTCACTTGGCTCTGTCATAACCTCACATGGTCTCTCCTATCATTGCTATGCAGACGACACACAATTAATCTTCTCCTTTCCCCCTTCTGATGACCAGGTGGCGAATCGCATCTCTGCATGTCTGGCAGACATATCAGTGTGGATGACGGATCACCACCTCAAGCTGAACCTCGGCAAGACGGAGCTGCTCTTCCTCCCGGGGAAGGACTGCCCGTTCCATGATCTCGCCATCACGGTTGACAACTCCATTGTGTCCTCCTCCCAGAGCGCTAAGAACCTTGGCGTTATCCTGGACAACACCCTGTCGTTCTCAACTAACATCAAGGCGGTGGCCCGTTCCTGTAGGTTCATGCTCTACAACATCCGCAGAGTACGACCCTGCCTCACACAGGAAGCGGCGCAGGTCCTAATCCAGGCACTTGTCATCTCCCGTCTGGATTACTGCAACTCGCTGTTGGCTGGGCTCCCTGCCTGTGCCATTAAACCCCTACAACTCATCCAGAACGCCGCAGCCCGTCTGGTGTTCAACCTTCCCAAGTTCTCTCACGTCACCCCGCTCCTCCGCTCTCTCCACTGGCTTCCAGTTGAAGCTCGCATCCGCTACAAGACCATGGTGCTTGCCTACGGAGCTGTGAGGGGAACGGCACCTCAGTACCTCCAGGCTCTGATCAGGCCCTACACCCAAACAAGGGCACTGCGTTCATCCACCTCTGGCCTGCTCGCCTCCCTACCACTGAGGAAGTACAGTTCCCGCTCAGCCCAGTCAAAACTGTTCGCTGCTCTGGCTCCCCAATGGTGGAACAAACTCCCTCACGACGCCAGGACAGCGGAGTCAATCACCACCTTCCGGAGACACCTGAAACCCCACCTCTTTAAGGAATACCTAGGATAGGATAAAGTAATCCTTCTCACCCCCCTTAAAAGATTTAGATGCACTATTGTAAAGTGGCTGTTCCACTGGATGTCATAAGGTGAATGCACCAATTTGTAAGTCGTTCTGGATAAGAGCGTCTGCTAAATGACTTAAATGTAATCTGGACAGAGCCTCTACAGACAGACGGAGGCTCAAGGGGACGAGAACAGGCATACTCAAGCCGGTTTAATCCCAGATTACCAGTCTAGAGTTAGTTGTAAGTATTTTTGCTTTAACACAGGACCACCAGGACAGGAGACAATCGTAGACCTAAGAGGTTGATATGATAAAGAACAATTGGGGGTTATTGATTTAGTTGGGACAGATCGGTACGAAGGATGGAGGTACTGAAGGGAAGGCTGAGGGTGAGGAATATGCCATTTAAGGAGTTAATGGCTGAGACCTTGGCTATGTTCGTCCTTATGGTGAGTACTTCATCTCAAAATGTCTTTATTCATATTATCAATGATCAAGGGTTGTTACTGTTTTATGCATTCTTAAATCTCATATGAATTTGTTTATTCTGTGTTTGAAAGTGCTTGGGAGCAAAAGCTACCTCACCACAATTGAGGAACATATTCAAAATGATTTAGAGTAGCTGTTCCTCGAATCCATTGGCCATTCAAAGATTTGTTTCGACACGGTCAAGACTTGAGTTGGAATGAGATCCAGAAACGTGGAACTGAACAGAGCAGCCCTGGGTTAAAACAGAATATTCTAGAACGTACTTAACTCTTCTATCACCTCCTCCATTGCAAGGGACTTGCCTAGTTAAATAAAGGTTAAATTAAAACTAAAACAACAAAGTCTACGTGCTGCTTTTAGTTCTCACCAACCTTGTTTCAATTTACATATTTTTGTCTTCATCTTTATTCCTTTATCAGTGTCTTTTGAAGATGTTTGGCAAGCATGCATGGTGACTACTAATTTGACCTTGATCTCTCGTCCACCCTTCCTCTTCTCTCCCTACTCCGTCCCTCTCTCCTTCCTCGATCTCGCCCTCAGCGATGGCCCAGGTGAAGTTGACTCGAGGGGCCACGGGCGAGTACCTCTCTGTCAATATGGCCTTCTCAGTGGGCGTCATGAGTGCCATGTACATTGCCAGGGGCGTCTCTGGTAAGTGGTAATTCAAGACAACTACCGGTAGCCTCATAAATGCATAACCCTTCCCAAGTATAAGACAGAGAACCCAAATTGTAGTGATAACTTTCTCACTGCTTTGACTTGATTTTCATTGAACTCTTCTGTAACCTGACCCTTATACTGTAGACTCACTACATATACTGAATGTTATCAATATCGTACCATACATAACAATATGGTAGACAGTGCAAATGGTGCTTTCTCAGATTATTTATCATCTTCAAATAGATAGATTTTTCTCTTCCCTCCCTCTTTCCTTTCCCCTCTCTCAGGAGCCCACCTGAACCCAGCTGTCTCCCTTAGTTGTTGTGTGCTTGGGAGGCTAAGTCTAAACTGATGCCCTACTGCATGTCTCAGGTTCTGGGGGCCTATATAGCTGCTGCTGTGGTCTTCGTGTACTATCGTGGGTCTGATAAAACGTGTAGAAGGAAACACTGCTGAAATTACAGTTGTCTTAGATATTTCTAACTCTCTTTCTTGGTTTTCCTCTCTCTGTCCCTCTATCCATATGCTATTATGGACTCCAGCGGTGGCGTCCTGACTGTATGGCCCAAATGAAACGGCCTCCATCTTTGCTACCTACCCATCCGACTACCTTTCTCTATGTGGCAGCTTCTTTGACCAGGGAGGAGAGAGGGAAAATAATCAGTGCATACAGTAATGCATTCTTGAGGATTGTGGGTATTGTACCTCTGAGGATATTTTACAGATGGATCTTAATTTGACCAGTGTTGTACCAAGAAAAATAATCCTGCAGCAACACGATTTGAACGTTTAGTCCATGTTGCTTTATTGGTGGTTAGAAGTAGGCTAAATGTAAAGTGCAATACTGTTAATATAACTGTGTGTTATTGCGTGTTTTCAGTTAATTTATGTCAATCATGACTCTCATCTGCGTTTCCTGTGGTTCAGGAAAATTCTCAGCAACAGAAGTGATCAAATTAAGATCCTACATCTGTACGTCTAACTTCATAACTAATCCTTTACACAGTACATGCTTTTAGTTTTATATGTTATGTTAAATTCCTTCCCCACGCACAGTTATTTCCCTCTCAGGATCCATACCTTTCTGTTGTTTCCTTCAGTTGGTGGGCACAGGTATGATCATGATGTGCTTCCAGCCCCTGGATGAACGGCGGAACAAGCCTTCCCCCTTCTGACCTGGTGCCCCCCTCACCGCCGTGGTTTTCACGGGGATCTCCCAGTCCATGTCTTCAAACTGCGGGGGAGGGATCAACGCCTCCTCACTCTGACCGCAGGATGGGGTACAGAGGTCTTCACGTGAGTAATCTCAGCAACCCAGAACCAAAATCTCATGTCAGCTACTCGATTAAGTAACATACATTTATGTAAGTCTGTCCACAAGAGATTACACATGAGTGTCTTTGGGGAGGGAGAATGGAGGAGATACAGTGAGACATATTTAGATAATGCAACATTTAGATCAAGGGACTCACATGGAGGTTCAGCACCTCTTATGGGCAAATACATTTGACATATAATATACATACCATGTGCACAGTCTAGAGCTCAACATAACAATGAAAAACCTCCCTAATCTGCACTAACTAACCTCACTCTCTCTCACCCTACAGGTGCTATAACTACTGGTTTTGGGTCCCAATCGTGGCTCTGGGCTCTACCTGGTCTTCGTCCAATGGCACTTACCAGACTGAGATAAATTAAACCAATGACTTGCAGTTCAAGACTATGGATAAAAAAAATGGAAATCATCAAAAACAACAATGCTGTAGAGCTGGCCCACAAGTTCTTGTTGGCGTAACCTTGTCCCCAGGCTCAATTGCTACACAGAGAGAGTGCCGGCTGGGTGGATGAGATTATAGTTGGTGGTACAGATGAAGGATATACTTGTTTTATCTATTATTTAGCCTTTTTATGAGCAAAGTAACCATCTGAATAACTGAACATGGTGTTCAGAATATTTAGATACATTTCCTTTGGTGTTGATAGAAGGGTACTGTGGGACTTTGTACAATATTTTGAAAAATAATGAAAATGACATGCAATGAACTTGTAACAGACTGCTTTATGACATTCTCTATCAACTATACAGAGCCATATATTTTCAGAAATATTTGGATCTTGAGCAATCTATAGATCACTTCATTCCATTTAACGATACTGTTGATTACAACAACAAAAGAACACCCCTCACCTTTCTGCATTGATGAACTATAGGGCAACCGACATCAATGATATGTCATACAGGGGTCGATTCACAAATAGAGTACATTTTGTGTAGTGTAACTTGGTAAATAAAAAAATAATTTTAACATTGTCAAAAAGAGCACATGTTCAACTTCGTTAAAAAAATGTTTTCCCACCAAGAAAAATAAATAATATAGTAAGTGCATTAATGTAACAGGGTTCAGCCATAAATCCCTTTGTGACAGGGGGGAATGGAAGCTTGTTGTGTGGAATAGGGAGGGGCAATTGAATGCAAGCTTCGGACCAGCATTTTATTACGTTTGCAATCGCAAAAAATAATCTGCTCAGGTCCCAACCAAGGATCATCAAAAGTTGTGCTATAAATTCTCGGACAACCCAAAGATCCTAGATGCCCTTCCAGACTCCCTCCGCCTACCAAAGGATGTCAGAGTACAAAAATTAGTTAACCACCTAACTGAGGAACTCAATTTAACCTTGCGCAATACCCTAGATGCAGTCGCACCCCTAAAAACATTTGTCATAAGAAACTAGCTCCCTGGTATACAGAAAATACCCGAGCTCTGAAGCAAGTTCTAGAAAATTGGAACGGAAATGGCACTACTCCAAACTGGAAGTCTTCCGACTAGCTTGGAAAGACGGTACCGTGCAGTATCGAAGAGCCCTCACTGCTGCTCGATCATCCTATTTTTCCAACTTAATTGAGGAAAATAAGAACAATCCAAAATGTAATTTTGATACTCTCACAAAGCTAACTAAAAAGCATTCCCCAAGACAGGATGGCTCTCACTTCAGCAGTGATAAATTCATGAACTTCTTTGAGGAAAAGATCATGATCATTAGAAAGCAAATTACGGACTGCTCTTTAAATCTGTGTATTCCTCCAAAGCTCAGTTGTCCTGAGTCTGCACAACTCTAAGGGAGTCACTTAAGTTTTTTAGTACTATATCTCTTGACACATTATTTTCATCAATCATGGCCTCTAAACCTTTCAAGCTGCATACTGGACCCTATTCCAACTAAACTACTGAAAGAGCCTGCTTCCAGGGCTTGGCCCTCCTATGTTGAACATAATAAACGTCTCTCTATCCACCGGATATGTACCAAACTCACTAAAAGTGGTAGTAATAAAAAAGTAAAATTGAAAGGAATTGAAAAAGTAAAACCTTGACCCAGAAAATATAAAAAACTATCGGCCCATATCGAATCTCACATTCCTCTCAAAATCTTTTGAAAAAGCTGTTGCGCAGCAACTCACTGCCTTCCTGAAGACAAACAATGTATACGAAATGCTTTAGTCTGGTTTTAGACCCCATCATAGCACTGAGACTACACTTGTTAAGGGTGGTAAAATGACCTTTTAATGGCGTCAGACCGAGGCTCTGCATCTGTCCTTATGCTCAAGTGCTGCTTTTGATACCATCGATCACCACATTCTTTTGGAGAGATTGGAAACCGAAATTGGTCAACACTGACAAGTTCTGGCCTGGTTTAGATCTATATCTGTCGGAAATATATCCGTTTGTCTCTGTGGATGGTTTGTCCTCTGACAAATCAACTGTAAATGTCGGTGTTCTGTTTTAGGACCACTATTGTTTTCACTGTATATTTCACCTCTTGGTGATGTCATTTGGAAAAACATAAGGTTAACTTTCACTGCTATGCGGATGACATAGAGCTGTATATTTCGATGAAACATGGTGAAGCTCCAAAATTGCCCTCCCCTGGAAGCCTGTGTTTCAGACATAAGGAAGTGGTGGCTGCAAATGTTATACTTTTAAACTCGGACAAAACAGAGATGCTTGTTCTAGGTCCCAAGAAACAAAGAGATCTTCTGTTGAATCTGACAATTAATCTTGATGGTTGTACAGTCGTCTCAAATAAAACTGTGGACTTCTGCCTTACTCTGGACCCTGATCTCTCTTTTGACGAACATATCAAGACTGCTTCAAGCACAGCTTTTTTCCCATCTACGTAGCATTGCAAAAATCTAACTTTCTGTCCAAAATAATATCAATTTTTTCACTTCTAGGTTAAATAACTGCAATGCTCTACTTTCCGGCTACCCAGATAAAGCACTAAATAAACTTCAGTTAGTGCTAAACACGGCTGCTAGAATCTTGACTGGAACCAAAACATTTGATCATCTCTACACTGGCTTCCTGTTAAGGCAAGGGCTGATTTCAAAGATCTTACTGCTAACCTACAAAGCATTACATGTGCTTGCTCCTACCTATCTTTCCAATTTGGTCCTGCCGTACATACCTACACGTACGCTACGATCACAATACGCTGGCCTCCTTACTGTCCCTAGAATATCTAAGCAAACAGCTGGAGGCAGGGCTTTCTCCTATAGAGCTCTATTTTTATGGAATGGTCTGCCTACCCATGTGAGAGACGCAGACTGTCTCAACCTTTAAGTCTTTATTGAGTACTCATCTCTTCAGTAGATCCTATGATTTAGTGTAGTCTGGCCCAGGAGTGTGAAGGTGTGAAAGGCACTGGAGTAACGAACCACCCTTGCTGTCTCTGCCTGGCCGGTTCCCTTCTCTCCACTGGGATTCTCTGCCTCTAACCCTATTACAGGGGCTGAGTCACTGGCTTACTGGTGCTCTTCCATGCCGTCCCTCTTCCTGTTCCCCCTTTGGGTGGTGCCGTGGCAGAGATCTTTGTGGGCTATACTTGGCGTCGTCTCAGGATGGTAAGTTGGTGGTTGAAGATATCCCTCTAGTGGTGTGGGGGCTGTGCTTTGGCAAAGTGGGTGGGGTCATATCCTGCCTTTTTGGCCCTGTGTCTCCCAACTCCTCCTGTCTCAGCCTCCAGTATTTATGCTGCAGTAGTTTGTGTCGGGGGGCTAGGATCAGTCTATATCTGGAGTATTTCTCCTGTCTTATCCGGTGTCCTGTGTGAATTTAGGTATGCTCTCTCTCTCTTTTCTCTCTGTCTCTGTTTCTCTCTCTGAGGACCTGAGCCCTAGGACCATGCCTCAGGACTACCTGGCCTGATGACTACTTGCTGTCCCCAGTCCACCTGGCTGTGCCGCTGCTCCAGTTTCAACTCTTCTGCCTGTGGCTATGGAACCCTGACCTGTTCACCTGTCCCAGACCTGCTATTTTCATCTCTCTAGAGACAGCAGGAGCGGTCGAGATACTCTGAATGAATGGCTATGAGGTGCTGACCTGTTGCACCCTCGACAACCACTGTGATTATTATTTTACCCAGCTGGTCATCTATGAACATCTTGGTCATGTTCTGTTATCTCCATCCGGCCACCCCTCAAAGCCTGCTTCCTCTCTAGGTTTCATCCTAGGTTCTGCCCTTCTACACCTGCATTGCTTGCTGTTTGGGGTTTTATGCTGGGTTTCTGTACAGCACTTTGTGACATCAGCTGATGTAAGGGCTTTATAAATACATTTGATTGAGTATTATATGTTCAGTGTTTCTTTTATTTAAAAAGGAATAGTTTCACCATATTCAAATTTGAGTATATTTCATATAGCAGGGTTGGATGTAAAATGAGGGACAGATGTAAATTAATCACGAAGCACATTAAATAAATAATATTCAGAAATGACTGTCAAAGCAAAAACATAGCTAGGGGGCTTCACAATGATGGTGAAAACTTGGATAAATATTGGGGTTAAGGGTTTTTGATCTTTCGTAGAAAAACATGGTTGTCTCATCGTTGTTGGTGATCAGGCCTACCACTGTTGTGTCGTCAGCAAACTTAATGATGGTGTTGGTCGTGTTTGGCCACGCAGTCGTGGGTGAACAGGGATTACAGGAGGGGACTAAGCACACACCCCTGAGGGGCCTCAGTGTTGAGGATCAGCATAGCAGATGTGTTGTTACCACCTGGGGGCAGCCTGTCAGGATGTCCAGGATCCAGTTGCAGAGGGAAGTGTTTAGTCCCAGGGTCCTTAGCTTAGTGATGAGCTTTGAACATCTCAAGGATGATCAATGGAAACAGTATGCACCTGAGCAAAATGTTTAGTCTCATAGCAAAGGGTCTGAATACTTATGTAAATAAGGTATAGCTTTTTGTTTTATATATTTGCCAAAGAAATCTAAAAACCTGTTTTCGCTTTGCCATTATAGGGTATAGAATAAGGCTGTCGTGTAACAAAATGTAGAAAAAGTCAAGGGGTCTGAATACTTTCTGAATGCACTGTAGATGACAAAATGATTAATACATGCTGAAATAGTGGTTGTATATTGTTTTCTCAAAGGTGCTCACCTGAACCCTGCAGTGTCTCTCAGCCTCTGCTTTCAGGGCAGGCATCCTTGGATGTCTACCTTTCTATGTCTTCTTCCAGATACTACCTTTATGGCTGCTGCCACCGTCGGCCTATGGTAAGGGAATAAGGACAAAATGTAGAATATCAAAATCTACAATACTAGAATCTAGAAGTGGAAAAAGTACCCAGCTACCATACTTGACTAAAGATGCCTTAATAGAAAACCACTCAAAAGTGAAAGTCACCAAGTAAAATAATACTTTAATAAAAGTCTAAATGTATTTGGTTTTAAATATACTTTAAGTATCAAAAGTAAATGTAATAGCTGAGTATCAAAAGTATAAATCATTTCCCATTCCTTATATTAAGCAAACCAGACCGCACCATTTTATTTTTAATTATTTAAGGATAGTCAGCGGTACACTCACACATAATTTACAAACTACGTATATGTTTAGTGAGTCCGTCAGATCAGAGGCAGTAGGGATTACCAGATGTTCTCTTGATAAGTGCATGAATTGGACAATTTTCCTATCCTGCTAAGCATTCGAAATGTAATGAGTACATTTGGGTGTCAGGGAAAATCGATGGAGTAAAAAGTACATTATTTTCTTTAGGAATGTAGTGAAGTAAAAGTTGTTAAATATAAATACTAAAGATACAAATGAAGTAGTACTATGGTGAAGCTGGAGGGGGTACATCCAGAAAATGAAAAACCATGTGACCATTTGAAAGGGGAGAATCCAATAGTGGCATTTGGGATTTTGAACAGTTATATCCCAAAGGACTGTAGTATAAGATTAGTGTCTTGCAAAGGTAATAATGTTTGTGTCAAGATTATGAGCAGAGGAATGATGTATTTCTGTATAAAATTGTTGTACATAATGTAAACTTGCCTAAATTAAATATTTCATGCCATACTCTAAACAGTTCTATAACGCTTATTCAAAAGACTGGACAGAAGTAAAAGTTCTCCTTTACACATTTATTTTGAAACGGCACAAAAACTGTATGGGAATTCAGCAAGCAGACTACAGTCATAATGGAAAATAATAAAATGAAGCTCCTGGAATCATTATTTCTCTAATATAAATATATCGGGCAAAAACATTTTTTTAAAGGCTTTCACGTGACGAGGTTTGAGACGGATACATAAGAAAGTGGGCTACAGCAAGCATGGATTCTGCAGTTAGAAATCAATCATACACATCATTAAAACACAATACAGGGCCTCCCGAATGGCACAAGGCACTGCATCGCTGTGCCACTAGAGATTCTGGGTTCGAGTCCAGGCTCTGTCACAGCCGGCTGTGACCGGGAGGCCCATGGGGCGGCGCACAATTGGCTCCGCGTCGTCCGGGACACGGTCGCCAGGTGTACGGTGTTTCCTCCGACACATTGGTGCGGCTGGCTTCCGGGTTGGATGGGCATTGTGTCAAGAAGCAGGGCGGCTTGGTTGGGTTGTGTTTCGGAGGATGCATGGCTCTCGACCTTTGCCTCTCCCGAGTCCGTACAGGAGTTGCAGAGCGACGATAAAAGACTAACTACTACCAATTGGATACCACGAAATTGGGGAGAGAAATACACACAAAAAACACTACAGCCCCTCACTTTCCCTCTGCTTAATTGTGAGTGACAATATAGCTAGCTACCTTCCATAAAAATATTTCAAATTGGTAAAAAAAAGAAAATGTTACGAGTACAAATACTATACTTAAATTCACATTTTCATAAGAATTAAAACCAAAAAGCTTTCTTTTAGTGTATAATATGTATTTACAGCGCAACATACACCAATGTGCACCACAGGTAAAATCTCTCGTCCTAGCTACAATTGACAACACAATGTACCACTCAAAATAAGACCGGTTACAATAATCTATGTAAACTCGTCTCCTACAGAAATGTGTATGGAACACAGATATAAATCTCACCTTTCACTGTCTGTGGCATCCATTTCAAACTACTTTTACCATTTAATCTTGATATAAGATTGGTGGCAAATGACTCCCACAAACAATGTGTTTCATATAAATAAATAGAACAATGTTATTAGTACTTAATCAGTGTTTAAAACTCTCCAAATACTCCCTTTTTGTTTCAGATACCTCTAAGGTTACTGATTTGAGAACAGTTTTATCCAGCCCTCACTAAAGAGATGGACCCATAGAAACTGATCTAGGACCAACCAAAGGAGTGCTTTCTTTGTACAGTGTGGATGTGAGCTTGACAATGCAATGCAAGACAGAATACCTTTCAAGACACATGGCTCGGATAAGGAAATTAGTAAGAAAGACATGGACAAATGTGAAAAAAATACAATACATAAGGAAACGCATGTAGAAAATATAGTATGGTTCACATAAAGATACAATAATATTAAAGGCAGAAAAATAATAAGTAATTGAAAAGTTGATGATGGACACATATGGCTTAAGTAAATGCTATGATCAGGTGGTCTTGACCCTCAGAACTCCCATCCCCATGCGTGTCCAGTCCACTGCTCAGTATGATGCTCAGCATGCGAGTTTTACTGCACAGTTAGTGACAAAGAAACACAGAGCTCAGATGGCTGAAAACAGCACAGAAGTAGATCTGGGTCTGCTTTTATCCATCCAAATTCAGCTACCCAAGTATGATTCCAAGTCAAAACCCCTCATCTCCCAGGCCTGTCCGTCACCCCCGAGGCCTCACCCCTCTCCATACTGGGGCTTGTCCGGCTCTGGGGTGAAGTTTCCCAGAGTTACAGATCTAGGATCAGCTTCCTCTCCCCAATCCTAACCTTAAACATTAGTGGGTGAAATGCAAAACTGACCCAGGATCAGCAGCTAGGGGCAGCTTCAACCTACTGGGGCTTGTCCGTCTTGTGGGCGGTGATGAAGGCCATGCCGTGGGTCCTCAAGTGGGTGTTAAGGTCGGAGGCCCTGTTGAAGCGCCGCCTGCACACCCTGCAGCTCATACTCCCCTTTCCGTCCTCTCCCTCCAGGGGGGAGGGTGGTGAGCCATCTGGGGAAGAAGGGGTGCGCGGCGGCCTGCGATCGGACTCCCCCTGGGGGTCTCTCACGCGGTGGGTGATGAAACGGTGGCGTCCCAGGGAGCCGGCCGAAGCGAAGCACACGCCACACTGCAGACACTGGAAGGAGGCGGCATCGGCGCGATGCTGCGGGATGTGGCGCTGGAACTCGGCGGCGTCCTCTGTGGCGAAGCCGCACGGCACGCAGTGGAACACGTTGTCGGCCTCTTCGGGCTCGGGAGGCGCTGACGCGCGAGTTCTCTTCACGGGACTGCAGCCCTCATCGCCCCCCTCGTCTGTGGCCTCTCCGCTGTCCGTGCCACCCCCTTCCTCGTCCCCTGGTGGCCCCCCCTCCCCGTCAGCTTCAGACGAGCTGCCTGGCCCCTTGCCCGGTGCTGAACGCTTCCTGGTCTGAGGGCCCTGCAGGTGGACAGAGGGGCGATGGGAAAAGGAGAGAACGTTCAAAAAGCATTATCTTGATTTTTGGTTTAACATATTCAGATCCAAGTCACCACACTATGGGTAACATTATAGACCAAAGTTGCAGAGAGCACACAGGAAACAAGAGTACAGTTGTCCAATTGTACCCCCACCAAGTAATGGAAAGAAGAATGGATACTAACTGACCTGTCCATCAGTGGATCTGACCCCGTGATGATGGACCTGGATATGCTTCTCCAGTATGAGCCGACTGCTGAAGGTCCGCTTGCCCTCAGTGCAATATCTGCAAACACACATGTATACACAGAGGCTCTGAGGATGCTGTACACTTTACCGAGGTGGGCTGATATTAGACTGAACATAACATTCTCAATGTCCCTGCTAATTGTCTTGTCCCATCCACTCTTATAGATATTTTCAAGTATAATATATGCCATTTAGCAGAATGTATGGGTGGTCCCATGAATTGAACCCACTATCCATGCTCTACCATCTGAGCTACAGGGAACCAAATATGGTGCTTTTGTGGATGTATAGATGAGTACGGGGTTCACTCACTGGCAGTGGAAGACTCTCTTGTTGCCCTCGTGGATGACGCGTACATGGCGCCGCAGGCTAGAAGAGGTGCAGAAGGAGCTCTCACACACACGACACAGGAACTTCTTCATAGCCTACAGAGGCAGATACACAAGGAAATAAGAGCGGGTGAGTCCTTTCGTAATCTCCCCGTGTGTACACAGACACTGACATTACACTTCAACCATACACATTTTATTTACTGTATTACAGATTTTGTTTCGCCACAAAATTGAGGCAAGCGAAGAAAATAAAAAAACAAATCAAGAAGTCGTAAAAAATACTAAACAACCTTGGTACAAACACCTAGTGACCTCAGCAAGAAATTTTAGCCTAGTGACAGTCACGGGGACCACGGTTTGAGTCCCAGTCAGATCTGGGTCTGCTCCTAATTAACTACATTGGTGTCCATAATTGATAATATACACTCCGTGTACAAAACATTAGGAGCACCTTCCTAATATTGAGTTGCACACCCTTTTGCCTTCTGAACAGCTTTAATTCATCAGAGCATGAACTCCAGGTGTTGAAAGCATTGTGCCTGGCACTTAATACCATACCCCGTTCAAAGGCACTTTTGTTTTGCCTATTCACCCTCTGAATGGCACGCATACTGTACACAATCCATGTCTCAATTGTCTTAAGGCTTGAAAATTATTATTTAACCTGTCTCCTCCCCTTCATGTACACTGATTCAAGTGGATTTAACAGGTGACATCAATAAGGGATCATAGCTTCCACCTGGTCAGTCTATGGAAAGTGCAAGTCCTCCTAATGTTTTATATACTCAGTGTATAGAATTCTACTAAAGTAATCAGAATTATTTTTACGACATCGAACTGCTTCAGCTTTTATTTAGCTATAATTCTACATTTAACACATCTCCCACTCCTGTAATCATACAACTATTTTTAGACAGCAGAAGCAAGCACACCCTGTCTCCAGGAAATGTACCTATTCGAGGTTAGTCAGATTTATCTGACTTTAGAAGTGTTCACTGCATGCTGACTAGCATCTATTTAGTAGCAATGCCCACAAATCAACGTAATGCATCTACAAAACAAGTCTAACAGCAACATAATCCAAAAGGAGGGCTACTAAAAAAAATCCCTTTTCATTTTTGCGATTCACAAATTATTATTTTGATTCCCGTGATTCAATTCACTGAGCTCTTACCGAATCCCAACTACTACAATAGCGAAGCGAATCAAAATAGTTTAATAAAAGAGATTGACATGAATCAAATTAACTATTTTTTTTCAACAATTAATTACATTTGTATGGCCTTACCTTTCCATGCTCTGTTTTCATGTGAGAGATGTAGTCGTCGCTCTGTGTGAAGCTCTTCTGACATTGCTGGCAGCTCCATTCTGAGGGGGTCCCACGATGGCTGCCTGCCTCCATAGAACTAGACTGATTCTCAGGTTTCTCATAGTCCTCATCCCCCTCTTCCTCTCCTTCCTCCTCTTCTTCTTCTTGGTCTCGACCCCAGTCCTCTCCATCTGAGTTGTCTGTTTTTTCAGAGGGCTTAGATTTGGGGGGGGGTGGGGGGGAGGGGTTGGTGGGGGCTGTGGCAGGGGCGGGGGCATCGGATTGTCCCTCCTGTTTGACTGACAGCCCTCTGTGAGCAGTCTGGACAACAGTATAAGAGGAAGTGAGAGGAATGACCAATGTCAAATGAGCGAATATAAATGACTATTTACCATACCATTGAACAACTAACATATCACTTTCCTTTACTGCAATCATATGTTTCCCTGTGAGTTAGAATGTAACTAAACAAACCTTTATGTGTTCCATCATGGAACCTTTCTGCGCGTAGAGTTTGGTGCAGTCAGGACACTTGAACACATGCACTTTTTGCTTGGCCAGGTGGGTGTCGAAATGCATGTACAGTAACGGTTTCTGGGTAAAAACTGTATCGCACATCACACACTTGTAGATCATTCTGCAAATATAGAGAACGAGGCAAATAGTGGCGTGAATGTAACGTTTTTATCAGGGCTCAAATTTGGACAAAAGCTGAGACGAAACGTGCTTTAAAATACACTAAACCAGTGTTTTCCCAATCCTGGTCTTGGGGACCCAAAATATGCACATTTTTGTTTTAATACACCTGAACACAGTTGAATTAAGTGTGTTAGTGCTAGAGCACTAGGACAAAAACGTGCACCCCTCTGGGTCCTCAGGACCAGGATTGGAAAACACTGCTCTAAACCTAAAGAGACATAACATGATTCAGTGACTGTGGGGCACTTACTTGGCCTGTCCCCCGGTGAGGGTAGGGTGCTGGGTGCTGATGTGTCCCTGTGCACTAGGGGCAGACTTGAAGGCCATGGGGCAGCTGGGACACTTGTGGAACACCTCGCAGTGTGCCGTCTGGATGTGGGACTTGATGGAGTTCAGACCCCCGAAGACCACCTGGCAACTGGAGCACCTGGGGAAACGGATATGAACAAAAACTAAATGTTTAACACATAGGTTTAGTCACTGTTGTCAATGATGCTAATATAGTGTCCATTGACAATTGGGTGGCTTGATTGTCATGTGACTACGGCGAGAATCTTCAACCACAAAAGTGTCTTTTCACAAAGAATGTTATCTGAGGCATATTTGCATTTGATTATTGTAGTTCTCTCTCACTCATACATCCACCTGACAATGCTGCATCTAAGCAGTAGTTTGTGGAATGTAGACATGCATGTATTTGTAGTACGTTTGCATATCAGTGCAGATTACTTGCACACTGAAAAAAGATGCTAAGCCGAAACGTCTGTATAAGCTAGTGAAAATACTTTTTGCAACATCCTTCATGTGCAGACCTATCACATTTGTCTTCACCTGTATCCGATGCGGCGGGCGAAGTGCAGACAGGCCTCCTCCAGGTGGGTCTGGAAGCTGGCCTGCCGGGCGATGCCCCCACACTCTGGACAGACGTGGGGTGCCCGGTTCTTATGAATCCTCTGGTGAGCCGACACACTGCACCAGTTAGGCAGCATCATGGGAGGGGAACACAGGGTACAGGTCTGGGCAGGAAGATGAGCGGGAACAGGTTTAACAATTGACATTTAGTACACACAGAGGCATTAATCATAATTCGTTTTCATAGTAAACATTAGCAGCATCATGGGAGTGGAGCACATCGTACAGGTTTGGATAGCGAGGAGAAAAGGTATAAAAGTTGACTACGGCATAACACTATGAATACACTACTACTTCTAATACTGCAAAACTTCTACTAATACTAAAACTAGTATTGCGTAATAAGACAGTCATCACCCACATGTCTTGGAAGGCGAGGGAGTTTTAATAAAACCATTTTGAGCCATTACTAATGACTTGTTTTCATAGTAAACACTAGTACTTTGTAATAGTATTGACTAATAAAGTAAAGCAGGCCATTAAACATATTAAAGTGGTTTCCCAAACACAGATTAAGCCTAATCCTGGACTAAAGGGCATGTTCAGTGGAGGTTCTCCATTGAAAGTGTTTCTTAGCCCAGGACGACGCTTAATCGGTGTCTGGAAAACCACTTTAATATGTTTAATGGCCTGCTTTACCTTAGTCAATACTCATTCAGTCATTATACATGACTAAGCTTGACACTAGTAGTTCGTTACTAGCCTGTAAGTAATGCACACCCATACTTCAGGCTCTATATCAAAGGACTCACCGAGTTGGGGGTAGCTCTGATCTGCTGGAAGTGGGCAACCAGCTCGGCCTTGCCAGAGAACTGGGCCTGGCACTCGGGACACTTGAAGTTGTGGTACTGCAGCACCTCGCCCTTCTTGCAGGGGAGGGGCATCAGTGCCTGGGGGCTCTGGAGCGCGCGGCGAACTGGTCTCGGCTGTGCGGCGGAGGTAGACCGTGTGTCCTTCAGTGGGCTGGAGCTGGACGATACGGCGGGGACTCCGGACGTGGGGGAGGAGACTGGGGGAGAACAGGAGATTGAAGAAGGGGAGAGCATGCCTTGTCAACAAAGCAAAGCAAGAACACAAATAAGATGGAGGTGAATTGAACTTACTGACCACATCCTGACAGAAATAAAGCATTGTTTGTGAAGCCACATTGTATGAGTCCTAAATGGCTTTTACTTTTTTGCACTACTTGTGTCCAGAGCCCTACGAGACGCAGCCACTGTCACTAAAAACTATTCCGAAAGAGATGCCTTACCGATGGGTGTGGTGTCCTGCTGGCCAATCATCTGCTCCATGTTGACGGGCCTCATGACAAGGTGAGAGCACTGCATGACCAGCCCGCGTTCTTTATGCTCCCTGGCGTGGAGCAGCAGGCTGCACTTGTTAAAGAAGGCCAGCCGTTTGGCACAGTGATTGCAGGTCACTTCGATGCGCAGCGAGCGCCTGTCATAGTGACGGGCCAGGCTGCGCTCCAGGGCGAAGGCGTCGCCGCATTCCAGACAGCGGTAACCCGTGGCAGGCAGAGGAAGCCCCCACTCTGGGGGCGGAGGAGCCGAAAGGTCGGGTTTATAACTGGGCAGCAGGTTCTTGCTGTTGAGGATCTTGTTGAAGGCCTCCACCAGGCTAGACTGACTGCGGGAGATGACGGCACCCGTACTGTTCACGATGGAGGCAGGCTTGTTTGGCTGGTGAGTGCCGGCTAGGACGCTGGCGGTGCCTCCGTTAGCTGTTTTAGCACCGACAGGACGTACGCACAGCCCACCAGTGGCTACTGAGAACTTAGGAGAGGAGACAGAGGGAGCGGCAGGCAGGGCGGCAGATTTAGTGAAGCTAACAGCAGTGGCAGATACCATGGCTTTGTCTGAGGCAGCCATCTTGTTCTGAGCCTTGGTTGCAGCAACTAGCATTGCGCTACTGGCTGCTAGTGTAGACACAGGTAGTGTGTTGAGGCTCTTTACTTTCTGCGTCTGGGAGGCTCCCATACGACCAGAGGGAGTGTCAGGCTTCCGGGACCTGTTGGCTGGGGCCTTGCGCCCCCCTTGATGAGCCTTGCTGGGGTCCAGACCCTTGGCTCCGGCAGCACCTGCTTTGGGTGCGACCCTGGTAACAGTTCTGGTGATTCCACCAGTGGAGGTTTTGATGGTCTTTATCCGCACTTTGAGGGGCCTGGCAGGAGCCGCAAGCCCTCCTGGAATTGAGGTGCTAACTTCGGTGGTTGGAGGTTTAGACTTGCCATCATCCATCTCCATTTTCTCCTCTCCTGTTCTTGCACCCTCTTCCTTTCCAAAATCTGCCTTGCCATCCATAGCCTTCTCTATTCCATTCCCCAACTCCATCTCCTCCTCCTCCTCCTCCTTAGGCTCCTGAAGGTCTGAGGGGGGCGGTGTGGAGGCTACTGCAGGGCTGGAGCACCTCTTGGCAGTTACTGGTGCTGCCGATTTGGGTATCTCTGGCTCAGGACTTTCAGGCGAGTCCCGCTCTTCTATAACATGCTCTGGGTGTTTGTCTTCCTGTGGTGGACTCTTGGTGGAGCCTGACTGGGGAGTTGAGGTCACGCTCGTGCCCGAGGGAGTGTCCCCTGGTTTAGGGTGAGCTGCCGAAGAGGCCATGGGATAGGTGGAATCAGAGATGGCAGCAGGGGATCTAAAACGACGTGCCAGTTTGGGAGGGGTGCGGGAGGGGGAGTCAGGGGGTTCCTGGATCAGCAGCGGGGGCCCTAGGGGTGAATCGGAATCATCCTCCTCTGAGTCTCGGGGACTAAATAATGCCGGGCCAGCTTTAGGTGCCCCGTTAAACGGCTGAGATGAGTGCAGCGGGTGTGAAGAGAGGGCTGATGACGGAGACAGGAGCAGAGGCTTGGAAGGCGGGAAGAAAGGAGAGGACAGTCCAACTGACACTGCTGGGACAAGAGGAGCAGACTCGACAGATGAAGAGGAGGATAACGACGCTTTGTCCTCATCTCCTCCTCCTTGGCCCGTCTCTTGTTGTGTATGCTGCTGCTGCTGGTAGTGCTGCTGCTGTAGAAGCTGCATCTTTCTCGCCTTCCCTACAGGGTCTCCCGACCCCTGCACCATGAGAGGCTTCAGTCTGTTGAATATATTGCCAACCTGCTTGGCAGATTTAGTTGATCCAGCACCGCATCCTCCACCCTCTGAAGCTGTTTTGGGTTTACACACGGACCACGGTTCCCCATTAGATTGGGCATGAGCCTGGGTTAGGGGCGGGGTCACACCAGAGACCCCAAACCCATTGTGGTTGAGTGGTTCAGATTCCGCCATGCCTGGGGTACAGGCACCGAGCCGTGGACCCACAGCGACCCCAGCAATGCTGTCCATAGTGTCCTGGTCTGTGTCCCCATCCCCTCCGTCGATGGTGTCGTGTCGCACACGGTTCTTTACAATAACGCTGACAATAGGGGTGTCAGCTTGGGGGTCTGGGGGGCTAGGTGGTCTCAGAGACGGCCCTACACCAACCCCACTGTCTGGCTTTCCCAGAGGAGCACCGCCTGGCCCGTGTGGGCCCTCAGCCTCATCAGGAGCAGACTGGATGGCCTCTTTAGCATCAATGTCGGGAATGTCAAACGCTGCCAACAGGTCATCGAAATCTGGGGTCTTCATGTCCCCCATGCCGGGACCTATTCCTGGAAGACAGAGTACACCAAGCAGACAGCGAATGAGTGACATGATGGCACGATTACGTCCTGTGTTTCTCATTGTACCGAAATCATGTATACAAAAGTTTAAATAAAAAGGGATATAATCCATCATGTTCCTGTTCAGTAAATATAACTAGCTACCTAGTTAATACTTAGGCAAGCTAGCTAGTTAGCAGCAGATCCATGTCGATGGACAACAGAGCAGGATTTCTTTGACCCGAGCAGTGGTAGCTACGACTGTTCGAAACTAAGATTTACTAGCCAGCTTCTCAAAGTATTGCATACAGTAAACATTGCGAGTAGGGGGCTGTTGCCGAGGTACCATGAACACAATACCGTTTCTGAAACAGACATCGTGTTGTCTACGATTATGTCAACAACTAGCTAATGCTAGCTAAAAGCTACAACATAGCTAGCTAAGAAAGAAATGCACTTCTGTTGATCTGTTTAATAGTTCACTGAGTGAGGACATTAAATGCAGCTTTTGAGATGCCTTACATATGGAATAACCTACAATGGCTTCACAATGATGAATAATTTAACACCACAAACGTCTTGCAGCTGTGAGTTTATGTTCGGCTTCCCCTTCATCATATTCAGCCAGGCTAACTGGCCAATGAGCCCAAGCAGCGCGAGGGTTTCTTTAGCGGAGGCCATTGTATCCATTCATAACGGGTTACTGGGGAATAACCATGCACTATTGTCAATAAAGTGATCTTATGGGTTGATCATTGCCACTGTGGACAATTGATGGGACCGGTATTTTCAATCTCAATTGCACATTTTGATTGTTTACCTGGATCTGTGATTCCCGACTATAGTCTCTCGCTCCAGACGAAGAGCCCTTTTACTTCCCGTCACATGATGAAAAGAGCTCCTATCAGATCATTGTATCGATGCAATTTATTTTTTTTACTGCCGATTCCACAAAAATAAGTTGTCAAGGGAATGGTGCCAAAAGCGAACAAATGTGATTTTTTTCATTTCTAAATGGGACACTAAACTGGTGTCTACAGTTTATATAATAAAACCAGATATGTTAATTATTGCCACAGATCACACATCTCTCAATTCAATTTCAATGTAAGGGCTTTATTGGCATGGGAAACATGTTCTCTTATTAAAACGTTCCTATTCTAGCTATATGGAGTGGAGAGGGTCATAAAAGAAAACATTCATACAAACAAGCTTCATCCATCTTTTTTATTGCAACAGAAAAAAAAAGGAAAGATGGATACTGTTTAGTTTACAAGCTTGGGGACCTGTCATTAAATGCCACTTATAATGCCCGTTGGCGAGTAAGTCAGTTAGGACAGGGTAAATCAGTGAGAAACCAGAAATGATGTCTATTACACTGAGATTATATGCAGATAAGAAGATCATATTCAATTGAATGGCAGTAAAGACTGGTGGCGTCCCAGTTTGGTCTTACTGTTGTCTGGTCTATTTGTGTGTGCTTGTGGGTTTCTTGTGGATATTGTCGACAGTCCATCATCAGTAAGTCATATCATGCATTCGTGTCCGTCCAACTGTTTTCCCGTATGTCAGTGTCAACCCTATATGTGTCATGTCTTTGTCTGGTTGTCCATGGTTTCATCTGAAATGGTACCCTATTCCTTATAGTGCACTACTTTAGACCAGTGCGGTGCCATTTCGGATGCAGCCCCATGGGTGTCGTCAATCTGTCTGTCCCCATTCCTCATTTCTTCTTCTCCTCGTCCTTCTTGCTGTCAGGCTTGGGTGGGCCTGTCTGGGAGGCCAGGGAGCCCATGGCGTTTCGGATGGCCTCATTGTTAGGGTCGACACCTGGCAAGTTCTCCAGAACGCTCTGGAGGTACTCTGGGTCCTGTATTACATCATAGTCATCATCCACCTGAGGAAGAGCCACAAGGCACATTATTAATGAAGGGCAATGATTGTATATTTTGTTTGTTGTCAGAATAATTTTATCAGGTCAAATTCCTGGTACCTGTAAATGTACTTGACCAAATAAATGTGATTCTGATTGGAAGGGAGATAGAGAACATACACAATCAAGAGAGAGCACGTTTCATAAATGCAGCTGGGAATTTTTTGCAGACCAATACCACACATGAATGTATTGAACAACAAATTGTAAGGTTCCTGATTTCATTGATCACGTGAGTTACCTACCTTGGCAGTCTCAGTGTCCATGGGGGCACCTGTGTCCATAGCCATCACATACTCTAATCACAGGGACGGGTTGGTAGGGAGTGGAGGGAGAGTCAAAATCAAATATAATGTATATCATATGGAAAATCGAAATCGATATGTATCTGGCAATGGTAAGTGGCCACATCTGTCTCTTTGTTTTGATGTGGAGTGTGTCAGTCTGGGTGATTGGTAGGTCCCAAGCTTTGGACCCAAAACAGTTTTTAAAAAAGACCTACAATCACTTTTTAGAATCACCCACACAGCTAACAAGTGTGTGTGTCAGTGGGTGCTATTCAGAAAGCATGAGTGTGGATGGTGATTTATAACCCACCTTCTCCGGCCAGGGATATCTGCATGGCATATGCAACCTGTTCCTCCTTGGTCATATTGCTGCAGTCAGGCAGCACTGCAGCTCTACCAGTCTCAGGCTGAGTCACCGACATCTTTAGCAAGCGAATTGGTCAATGAAACCATCATACAGTACAAACATCAGTATTCTCTTCTTTTATACCCTACATACTTTAGAAATGAGAATGGTTAGGCATAAAAATATATATATCAGACAAGGGATACAAAATCTACTCACTAGAGAGACATCTATCCCTACCCTCCCTCTCCTTACCATACACTGTGGTGACATCGGCTGCAGAAGCAATAGCCACTCGGCGAGCCTCCTCCTCCTGCCTCTGTCTCTGCTCCTCCATGGACACACGCAGAGCCTGAGTAGATGGGCACACAGAGGCCAGGGAAACAATAATAGAGCTGGTAACTCTGGTTCACTTGACTAAGTCACTCTGGATAAGAATATCTGCTAAATGATCTAAATGTTTTTTATTTTTTTAAACTATTGCCTTCTTACCAGAACAAGCTCGGGGTCAGCGCTGGGGTCCACGCCGACGTATTGCCACGTTTCTTTTAAATTGAGAGATGACAAAATTGAGGCTAAGAAGTTGGAGCTCTTTTCTGTCTGCAATAACAAGGACTACAACACAGATCTTTCCATCGTATTATTTTTTGTGTGCAAATGAACTCAAGCTTACGGACAATGTCAAATGTGCTATAGCGAAGCAAGTGAGTGAGCTGGAAGCGCAATTACGCAGGTACTTTCCCGAAACGGACCACACAAACAACTGGATTTGTTATCCTCCAGTCCACTTACCGATATCTGAACGAGACAGCCTCGTCAAAATTGCAACAAGCGATTCTGTGAAAATGGAATTTAAATCAGAAGCCACTGCCAGATGTCTGTATTGGGCTGCACTCATGAGTATCCTGCATTGGCAAATCGCGCTGTTAACACACTGATGCCCTTTGCAAACACGTACCTATGTGAGAGCGGATACTCGGCCCTTACTAGCATGAAAACTAAATATAGACACAGACTGTGAATGGAAAATTATTGACTGTGAATGGACTCTCTCCAATACAACCCAACATTGCACAGGCATGTGCATCCTCAAGCACACCCTTCTCATTAACCTGTGGTGAGTTAAGCACCATTTTTGATGAACAAATAAGGTTTTATATGTAAGATGGCTAAATAAAGAGCAAAATTATTGATTATTATTATTTGTGCCCTGGCTCTTTGTCACTTCCCACCAGCCAGCTTGTGACAAAAACTCAAACTCGTTCTTATGTTTAATTAATGTATCGTATAATGTGTGTGGCAGGCTTACAATGATGGCAAAAACATTTTTTTTAGACTAAGCTGACTATGGTGCTAGAGGGGGTACGCAGCTGGTTGTTGAATGTTTGAAGGGGTACGGGACTATAAAAAGTTTGGAAACCACTTGTCTGAATATCGTTGTCTGCTGTAGCATTAAGATTTCCCTTCACTAGAACTATGGGGACTAGCCCGAACCATGAATAACAACCCCAACCATTATTCCTCCTCCAAACTTTACAGTTGACACTATGCATTGGGGAAGGTAGCGTTCTCCTGGCATCCGTCAAACCCAGATTTGTCTGTCGAACTGCCAGATGGTGAAGCGTGATTCATCATTCCAGAGAAGGCGTTTCCACTGCTCCGAAGTCCAATGGCAGTGAGCTTTACATCACTCCAGCCAACGCTTGGCATTGCGTATGGAGATCTTAGGCTTGTGTGCGTCTGCTCAGCCATGGAAACCCATTTCACGAAGCTCCTGGCGAACAGTACTTGTGCTGACGTTGCTTCCAGAGGCAGTTTGGAACTCGATAGTTGCAACCGAGGACATTATTTTTTGGCCTAGCACTTCACGGCTGAGCAGTTGTTACTCCTAGACATTTCCATTTTACAATAAAAAGGACTTCCAGTTGACTGGGGCAGCTCTAGCAGGGCAGACATTTCACAACTGACTTGTTGGAAAGGTGGCATCATATGACGGTGCCACGTGGAAACTCAATGAGCTCATCAGTGAGGCCATTTTATACACCTGTCAGCAATAGGTGTGGCTGAAATAGCTGAATCCACTCATTTGAAGAGGTGTCCACATACGTGTACATACAAAAGTATTGCAAGCACAAATAAATACTTCACAGAGTTCAAGGTAACAGACATCTCAAGATCAACTGTTCAGCGGAGACTGCGTGAAATCAGGTATTCATGGTCGAATTGCTGCAAAGAAACCACTACTCGAGGACACCAATAACAAGAGACTTGCTTGGGCCAAGAAACACAAGCATTGGACATTAAACCAGTGGAAATCTGTCATTTTGTCTGATGAGTCCAAATGTTCCATTTTTGGTTCCAAACGCCTTTGTGGGAGGCAGAGTAGAACAGAAGAGATGATCGCTGCATGTGTGGTTCCCACCATGAATCATGGAGATGTGATGGTGCTATGTTGGTGACACTGTCAGTGATTTATTTAGAATTCAAGGCACACAGCATTCTGCAGTGATACGCCATCCCATCTAGTTTGTGTTTAGTAGGACTACATTTGTTATTCAACAGGACAATGACCTAAAACACACCTCCAGGCGGTGTAAGTGCTATTTGACCAAGAAGGAGAGTGATGGAGTGCTGCATCAGGTGTTCTGGCCTCCACAATCACCTGACTTCAATGCAATTGAGATGGTTTGGGATGAGTTGAACCGCAGAGTGAATGAAAAGCAGCCAACAAGTGCTCAGCACATGTGGGAACTCCTGCAAGACTGTGAGCAAAGCATTCCTCATGAAGCTGGTTGAGAGAATGTCAGGAGTGTACAAAGCTGTCAAAGGCAAAGGGTGGCTACTTTGAAGAATCTAAAATTTGTTTGTTATTTGTTTAACACTTTTTTGGTTACGACATGATTCCATATGTGTTATTTCATTGTTTGTCTTCACTATTATTCTACAATGTAGAAAATAGTAAAAACAAAATAAAAAACCTTGAATGAGTAAGTGTCCAAACTTTTGACTGGTACTGTATATATGCAGTGCATTCACAAAGTATTCAAACCCTTTGACTTTTTCCACATTTTGTTACGTTACAGTCTTATTCTAAAATGTATTAATTAGTTATTTCCCCAACTCAATCTAAACACAATACCCCATAGCGACAAAGAAAAAATCGGTTTGTAGAATCTTTTTGCACTTTTATTAAAAAAAAAAATGTTTTTAATGAAATATCACATTTATGTAAGTTCAGACCCTTTACTCAGTACTTTGTTGAAGCACCTTTGGCAGCGATTTACAGCCCTGTGTCGTCTTGGGTATGACGCTACAAGCTTGGCACCCCTGTGTTTGGGGAGTTTCGCCCATTCTTCTCTGCAGATCCTCTCAAGCTCTGCCAGGTTGAATGAGGAGCATCGCTGCATAGGTCTCTCCATAGATGTTTCGACAGGGTCGAAGTCCGGGCTCTAGCTGGGCCACTCAAGGACATTCAAGAGACTTGTCCCGAAGCCACTCCTGCATTGTTTTGGCTGTGTGCTTAGGGTCGTTGTCCTGTCGAAAGGTGAACCTTCACCCCAGTCTGAGGTCCTGCGTGCTATGGAGCAGATTTTCATCAAGGATCTCTCTGTACTTTCCTCCATTCATCTTTGCCTCGATCCTGACTAGTCTCCCAGTCCCTGCCACGCTCCACCATAGGGATGGTGACAGGTTTGCCTGGTTTCATCCAGACATGATGCTTGGCATTCAGGCCAAAGAGTTCAATCGTGGTTTCATCAGATCAGATCATTTTGTTTCTCATAGTCGTGGCAATAAAGACGGCTGTCATGTGCCTTTTACTGAGGAGTGGCTTCCGTCTGGCCACCCTACCATAAAGGGCTGAATGGTGGAGTGCTGCAGAGATGGATGTCCTTCTGGAAGGTTTTCTCATCTCCACAGATGAACTCTAGAGCTCTGTCAGAGTGACCATCGGGTTCCTGGTCACCTCCCTTACCAAGACCCTTCTCCCCTGATTGCTCTGTTTTAGCATGGCGGCCAGCTCTAGGAAGAGTCTTGGTGGTTCCAAACTTCTTCCATTCCAAGAATGATGGAGGCCACTGTGAAAACCTTATGAAGACTTACAGAAAACATTTGACCTCTGTCATTGCCAACAAAGGGTATATAACAAAGTATTGAGATACACTTTTTTATTGACCAAATACTTATTTTTCACCATAATAAATTCATTAAAAATCCTACAAATTTCTGGATTTTTCTCTCTCATTTTGTCTGTCATAGTTGAAGTGTACCTATGATGAAAATTACAGGCCTCTCTCATATTTTTAAGTGGGAGAACTTGCACAATTGGTGGCTGACTAAATACTTTTTTGCCCCACTGTATGTATGTATGTATGTATGTATGTATGTATGTAGGTAGGTAGGTAGGTAGGTAGGTAGGTAGGTAGGTACACACAAGGGCTCATTAAAAATATTGGCATAAGGAAACCATTCTTACCACTTCCCCAAAATGTATAATATCCACATTGACCTTCTCTTTCTTCAAGCACTTGCCATTTTTACAAGCTGTGGGGGAGATAGATTGACAGGAACAGAAGCAGAGGGTGATAAAAGAGAGACAAGTAACCATGGTGACAAGCTGCATGTCTATTGTTGAAAACACTCAATACACTACCTTGTGTGGGACCAGCCATACTGTACATGAATTTCACAAGTACTTTATACAAATATTATGTAACAGAAAATGGTACCATTGTGAGAAAAATATTTTTAGAGAAGATAGTGGTAAGTGGCAAACTCACATCCTTGTCATTGTCCTCCACAGGGCTTCCTATGCTTTATGGCCAGCTACATAGACACATGGATGGAAACCCATTATGCATGAAACACATAACACACACCCACAAACATTAGCCTGCTCAATTGCACACTTTGTGTAACTCAGAATATTGAAAATAAAAAAATGATTTGGCATATGACATTTTCTAAGAAATGTTCTGCAGGGGCAATGACACTCACATGGGCCACCCGGATGCCAGTGCAGAAGCAGATCTTGCCTTTGGGCTGGATAGCGTGCAGTTTGGACAGTGTCACGTAGAGTAGGCCAGAAGGCTAAACTGGATAACCTAACCTCTATCAAAATAAAAAGATGGCGGAACCGCAAAAGTTCTTCTGTGCAAAGGTGTTTATTTACAAGTGAATTCCGGAACAAAAAACAACAGTACTGCCATCAACATCTACCTTATGGGACAGCTTAAAAACAATGCTGCCCCATCCACAGCTCAATCCAAAATAACCTCCCCCCATGACTGAAAGAGAGGCTCCTTTTGTAGGGCTAGCCCCTCCCCTCAGAACAATTAACCCTGGTTAATTAATCAATTAATAATACAAACATACATTTTCCATGAACTAAACATACTAAAGGATATACATTGCAACACGGTTTTAAACAATATCACAACATAACATTTACAACATTACATCACTACTGACAATATCTTTCAATATGCCCATGTGCATTAATGAGCCATTTGGGACAGGCACTATAAAGCCAACCCAATTCCCTGAGCTCGGGTCCTTTTCCAGCATACCCGGAAGCTACAGAGATGGAGAGAGAGAAACAGAACAAACAAACAAAGCGCTCATCCACAACATTGATAAGTATAAAATGCATGCACCAAGACAGAAGTTAATTTGTGTGTCCACCCACATTGTTAACTTATCTTATAATGGCGCAGGGAGGAGTGATGAATATGTGTGTGCGTTAAAGAACCAAATGCTGCCCGCGGCCAGTGACGGACTTCTACGTCACATTACCTTCCTCCTCTCCTGAAGCGACCATGTACGGGATCCGGTGTAGCAATGGGCTCTGGTTCAGGCTCAAGCTCGGGGGCAGCGAGGGGCTCAGGTTCGGGTTCGCTAGCGGACTCTGCGACCGGTTCTGGGAGATCCCCGTTGGGCCGCTCTTCCTTCTTCTTGGCTTTGCTTTTGTTCTCCAACGCCTTCTTCTTCTTATTCTTCATAGAGAGCTGGGTCTGGGCAGACTTGCCCAGCTCATGGCGGTGCTTGGCCAGGGCTTCCTCGTACGATGTCTCCTTCATGGAGAGCGTGGAGACCAGAGCAATGCCGATGGCGGAGACTACCATGAATCCACCAAAGACCATGAAGCCGAGGGTTTGGGGGTCGTAAACGTCCATGTCTTTAAAAAAGAAATCTTGTCCCTCCGCAAAGCCCCGACCACCAATGTTCACTCTTTCTGAATAGCCGCTGAGTGTGGAGTCGTGGCACTTTCTCTGAGCTGGCGAAAAGCCATCACGTTGCCCAAAAAACTAATTTCAAAGAGCGATTTCATTGGGATTCCTACACGAGAGAAGAGCTGAACAAGAGCACTGATTATTTTTGGAGTGGTTAGGGAACGGAGTGGGAAGGCTTCTGGGAACCGGGTGGCATAGTCACAGATCACCAATATATACTTGTAACCAGCACTACTCTTCTCCAAGGGTCCAACAATGTCCATTGCAATTCTCTTGAATGGGGTAGAGATAACAGGCAGTGAACATAGAGGAGCCCTTTCAGACCTACGGACAGCACTGGTTTTCTGGCACATGGGGCATGATTTGCAGTATTTTTGTACATCAGTATACATGGAGGGCCAAAAGAAACGGGAGCCTAGCCTAAGATAGGTCTTATGTTGCCCTAGATGGCCTGCCCATGGAACTGTATGTGCAAGGTTGAGAACAAGTGGTCTACAGGTAGATGGCACCACCAACTTCCTGCTATCTGCCTCTGACCCAAGGTAGAGTATGTGGTTGTCTACTGTGTAAATCCCCCCACATGAAGATTGACTGTCCCCAGCTAAGGCCTTGTCAAACAAACATTTCAAGGTTGCGTCAGACTTCTGCAGTGTAGCAAAATTTTGTGGAACATCCCATTGCACCTCTAACCCAGACACATCAGCAACAGGTACAGGGGTTCCCACATACTTCTCAAGACGCCGCTGGCGGCGTGACTTTCTGGGCCCTTTGGTTCCCCCCTCGCACAAGTCAGGCAGAGGTTGTAAACCAGCTTTGGCCTGGGCACGAGTGACAACTGAACATGCCATCTGAACATCAGACTGGCAAACTGACTGCTCATATAGCTGACCCCCCACACTTCCCAACAGATCAGAGAGTACAGGCACATCCCTCCCCAAAATCATCTCAAAAGGTAGCTTCTCCATTACCCCAACTTTGAGGAGGTATTTCTGACCCTGAATATCAACTGTGAGCTCAGCTGTGGGCTGCTGTGACTGGTCACCATGAACACATTGGATCAGTGTCTGATGACCATAATCAATGTCATTAACAGGTACATTACATTTTCTGATCAATGACAGGGGAACTGCCAGTGTCAATCATTGCAGTAAGACTTTTACCATTCACTTTTACAGGTACCAAGCATGACCCTTCCCGAGTCTGTCTATTCTGAACACCATCCCCCTCTCTGGGTACATAACAGTAACCTGAGAGCTTGGATTTACGTAGCGGACACATTGAAGCTTTGTGCCCCTGCTGCCGGCAGTAAAAACAGGTCAGACCCCTCCCATCAGAGCGAACTGCATGATCCCTTACCTCCCTCCCAGACACATAACCCCCAGAGTTACCTCCACCATCTCTGGCGTTTCTGATGTCCCTTGTGTCTCTGAGACTCCTTGGAGCGGGTGCTGCAGGTTGTGGTGGGCCCCCTTTACGTGCATTAAGATACTGCAGTGCAAGCTTGGCCGCCATAAGCCCGTCCTTGGGCTCGTGCTCTCGGACCCAGGTTCGAATGTCGTGTGGTAGAACTTGTAGAAGTTGCTCGAGGATGATGACCTCCCGATTTCATCCTGTGTCTTCTCCCCGGTCGAACCCATCGTCGGTAGAGACCCTTGAGGCGGTGGTACGTCTCTGTCGGCGACTCACCCGATGGCGTTGATGCAGCTCTGAAGCGTTGACGGTAGGTTTCCGGTGAGATGTCAAACTTCACCAGCAGCGCTTCCTTCAAGCCCTTGTAGACATTGGACAGCCCCTCATCCATTGCTGTGTAAGCCTCTAAGGCCTTGCCCGTGAGCAATGGGACAAGCCTGCAGGCCCACTCTACCTCAGGCCACTGCCACGTCTTAGCCATGCGCTCAAACCTCAGCAGGTAGTTTTCAATGTCCTCCCCCTGCTGGTATGAGGGCATCTTTGGCTCCTTCCTCAGGAATGCTGGAAGATGGACGTTAACACTGCTGGACTGGTCTCCTGGTGCTGGCCTCATTACTGCTTGGGGTGCCTGCTGTGGAGTTGAAGTCCCCGCTGCATCGAGCCTTTGTCGTCCTGGTGTTGGAAGACCCAATCTTGGGCTCTCACTGACGAGTTCCGCCTGGTGGGGAGCTGTGAGGATAGATTGGCGTAGGCCACGTAACTCCTGTTTGAGGTCTTCGTCCCTCCTCTCAAGGCAGGTGAAAAGTTGCTGAAAAAGGGTTACCATGGTTGGGTGTGGTTCTGGTCCCCCAACTGCTCCTTCAGTCAGCAGCTCACCCAGTTCTGGTTGTCTTTGGCCCCGCGGTCGGGCTCCTAGTTTCTCATACTTGACCTCTTCTTCACCAGACGATTCCATGGTATTCCACCCCGGTTCAACTTCAGGTACCTTTTCTGACAGTTGATGCTGTTGCTGAGAACGCAATCCTGTACGCATTCCTTTACCTCTCTTGTTGGAATTCACTGATTTGCGGTACGCCATCCCACCACTGCCACCATATGTCACGTAGAGTAAGCCAGAAGGCTAAACTGGATAACCTAACCTCTATCAAAATAAAAGATGGCGGAACCGCAAAAGTTCTTCTGTGCAAAGGTGTTTATTTACAAGTGAATTCCGGAACAAAAAACAACAGTACTGCCATCAACATCTACCTTATGGGACAGCTTAAAAACAATGCTGCCCCATCCACAGCTCAATCCAAAATAACCTCCCCCATGACTGAAAGAGAGGCTGCTTTTGTAGGGCTAGCCCCTCCCCTCAGAACAATTAACCCTGGTTAATTAATCAATTAATAATACAAACATACATTTTCCATGAACTAAACATACTAAAGGATATACATTGCAACACGGTTTTAAACAATATCACAACATAACATTTACAACATTACATCACTACTGACAATATCTTTCAATATGCCCATGTGCATTAATGAGCCATTTGGGACAGGCACTATAAAGCCAACCCAATTCCCTGAGCTCGGGTCCTTTTCCAGCATACCCGGAAGCTACAGAGATGGAGAGAGAGAAACAGAACAAACAAACAATGCGCTCATCCACAACATTGATAAGTATAAAATGCATGCACCAAGACAGAAGTTAATTTGTGTGTCGACCCACATTGTTAACTTATCTTATAATGGCGCAGGGAGGAGTGATGAATATGTGTGTGCGTTAAAGAACCAAATGCTGCCCGCGGCCAGTGACGGACTTCTACGTCACAGACAGGATGCAACTCGCATCCGGGGTCAGTGTGGTCTAAACCTCACAGTTACTGCAGTCAAGCATAAAAAGTCCAAAACAAAAAGCATTAAAAACCAGGGACTTTGTCTGAATGTCAGTCAAGGCATCAGCATGCCATCTAAACACCACTATTTGATGATAGAGGATTAATTTTACAGGCCACACAGTTCAATTTGTCTCAGGCTCAATGTTCATATGAAATAGAATAGTTCCAGAATTGTTATTTTGTTCTACCAGTTCTGTCAGACAACTCATGTTTTGAACACACACAAAAACACAAGCTTACTTAGCCATCAAGATGAGGCCAACATTGTTCTCTGGGTTTGCCCGAGTTTTGGAGTGACAGACTGATATTGACTGCATCTTGCTGGGCTTGTAGTCTAGTGGGCAGGAAGTCTCCATTGCGCATATACTCACTATTATCCACACTGGCGATGAGAGAGGGACATAAATGAGTCTGACTGAAGAACATATGATTATCAGAATGGTTAATGCTGCTATGTAGAGCTGGGACAATAAACTGTAAATTATCAACACCGACCACTTAACACAGGCATTTTGCTGATAACGCTGCCTGCCTATACTAGACAAATTTGAAATTAAATAAGTGTGCTAATATGGGTTATTTGTTAAAGGTGCAATATGCAGAAATCGCTTGGCCATTTCCTGGTCGGTAAAATTCAAATAATTTGCCTAATTTCAGTCTATGTGAGAAAACAAGAGTAGAGAATAATTATACCGCTGTGAAATATCTTTCCAATAACCAAAAATATTGTATTTTCAAATGTTTGAAGCTGGTGTACAAAACTGAAAAAAGCTAAATTAAATTTAAGAATGGGAAGAATAGAAATAGCGCACATACAACAGATCTACCACTTCTCAGACTTGCTTTCAATGAGAATGAAATATCTATAACTTTCGTGAAAGGTCGCCCAAAAAGTTGTTGCAGCTTTGTTGCGGCTTTAAAAATGGGACAATTGATGGTACTACAACCATCAAACTAACCATAGTAGTTTAAAGGATCATTTAAAAAACTGATGCAAATTAATGTTATAAATGTATCGTTCCATTTACCATTTCAGGCAATATCGTGACATTGATTTTTTGTCCATATCGCCCAGCTCTTATTGCTAAGCACCTGTTTTCACAATGGTGACAGTGCAAAAAAGAGTAGCTAATGAAAGTTAATGTAGACAGCTAGATGAATCAACAAATGCCATTCTTATGCCAATCTGGACTCTAGAGACAAGAATGTAGGACAACAATAAATGGGAGGTCTAGGAGAATTAATCCAATTTAGAGACCGGGATGATAGTCACAGGGCCAGGGGACTAGCATAAAAACCAAGCTAACGTTTAGCTAAATGGCAGGTAAACGGGCACCACTGGTTTGTTATCAATTTGTCAAGTGACAAGTAACGTTATGTGATAATGAAAACTGTTGACGAATTTTGCCCTTGATGTTGCCGGTCACCGACACTAGTGATGGTTTATGACTCAGCCAGGACAGTGAGACTGCGCACCGACAGCCAGTCCAGAACAATCCCGCTATTTCACAGATGAACTAGAATCAACCATTTTATCCCAAAAGGTATACAACTGCATCGACGTTTCCAGCCATTCTTTTGTATAATGAAATAATTTATGAAACATATATAGATCAAACGAGATGTGTGTTGTTCTTACCAGACCATAGTACTTTCGAGACCCATTTAGAAAACTTTCTGGTCTCTCTGACAAAAATGTAAGAACGTTGCTTGTCTATTGGACACGTCGGCACCAACGATGTTAGGTTGAAACAGTCAGAGATCACCAAGCGCAACATAGCTTCTGCGTGTAAATCAGCTTGAAGTAATTGTCTCTGGCCCCCTCCCAGTTAGGGGTAGTGATGAGCTCTAGGGCAGAGTCTCACAACTCAATCGCTGGTTGAAAACTGTTTTCTGCCCCTCCCAAAATATAGAATTTGTAGATAATTGGCCCTCTTTCTGGGACTCACCCACAAACAGGACCAAGCCTGACCTGCTGAGGAGTGACGGACTCCATCCTAGCCGGAGAGGTGCTCTCATCTTATCTACCAACATAGACAGGGCTCTAACTCCTCTAGCTCCACAATGTTAGCCAGCCTGCCAGCATAGTGGAGTCTGCCACTAGCACAGTCAGTGTAGTCAGCTCAGCTATCACCATTGAGACCGTGTCTGTGCCTCGACCTAGGTTGTGCAAAACTAAACATGGCGGTGTTCGCCTTAGCAATCTCACTCTTTTGAGCTTCTAGTCATGAAATCTATGCAGCCTACTCAATCACTTTTTATAGCTACTGTTTACAGGCCTCCTGGGCCATATACAGCGTTCCTCACTGAGTTCCCTGAATTCCTATCGGACCGTGTAGTCATAGCAGATAATATTCTAATCTTTGGTGACTTTAATATTCACATGGAAAAGTCCACAGACCCACTCCAAAAGGCTTTCAGAGCCATCATCGACTCAGTGGGTTTTGTCCAACATGTCTCTGGACCCACTCACTGTCACATACGCTGGACCTAGTTTTGTCCCATGGAATAAATGTTGTGGATCTTAATGTTTTTCCTCATAATCCTGGACTATCGGACCACCATTTTATTATGTTTGCAATTGCAACAAATAATCTGCTCAGACCCCAACCAAGGAACATCAAAAGTTGTGCTATAAATTCACAGACAACACAAAGATTCCTTGATGTCCTTCCAGATTCCCTCTGTCTACCCAAGGATGCCAGAGGACAAAAATCAGTTAACCACCTAATTGAGGAACTCAATTTAACCTTGCGCAATACCCTAGATGCAGTTGCACCCCTAAAAACTAAAAACATTTCTCATAAGCAACTTGCTCCCTGGTACACAGAAAATACCTGAGCTCTGAAGCAAGCTTCCAGAAAATTGGAACGGAAATGGCACCACACCAAACTGGAAGTCTTCCGACTAGCTTGGAAAGACAGTACCGAAGAGCCCTTACTGCTGCTCGATCATCCTATTTTTCTAACTTAATTGAGGAAAATAAGAACAATCCAAAATTCCTTTTTGATACTGTCGCAAAGCTAACTAAAAAGCAGCATTCCTCAAGAGAGGATGACTTTCACTTTAGCAGTGATAAATTCATGAACTTCTTTGAGGAAAAGATTATGATTATTAGAAAGTAAATTACGGACTCCTCTTTAAATCTGCGTATCCCTTCAAAGCTCAGTTGTCCTGAGTCTGCACAACTCTGCCAGGACCTAGGATCAAGAGAGACGCTCAAGTGTTTTAGTACTATATCTCTTGACACAATGATGAAAATAATCATGTCCTTTAAACCTTCAAGCTGCATACTGGACCCTATTCCAACTAAAATACTGAAATAGCTGCTTCCTGTGCTTGGCCCTCCTATGTTGAACATAATAAACAGCTCTCTATCCACTGGATGTGTACCAAACTCACTAAAAGTGGCAGTAATAAAGCCTCTCTTGAAAAAGCCAAACCTTGACCCAGAAAATATAAAAAACTATCGGCCTATATCGAATCTTCCATTCCTCTCAAAAAATTTAGAAAGGGCTGTTGCGCAGCAACTCACTGCCTTCCTGAAGACAAACAATATATACGAAATCCTTCAGTCTGGTTTTAGACCCCATCATAGCACTGAGACGGCACTTGTGAAGGTGGTAAATGACATTTTAATGGCATCGGACCGAGGCTCTGCATCTGTCCTCGTGCTCCTAGACCTTAGTGCTGCTTTTGATACCATCGATCACCACATTCTTTTGGAGAGATTGAAAACCCAAATTGGTCTACACAGAGAAGTTCTGGCCTGGTTTAGATCTTATCTGTCGGAAAGATATCAGTTTGTCTCTGTGAATGGTTTGTCCTCTGACAAATCAACTGTAAATTTCGGTGTTCCTCAAGGTTCCGTTTTAGGACCACTATTGTTTTCACTATATATATTTTACCTCTTGGGGATGTTATTCGAAAACATAATGTTAACTTTCACTGCTATGCGGATGACACACAGATGTACATTTCAATGAAACATGGTGAAGCCCCAAAATTGCCCTTGCGAGAAGCATGTGTTTCAGACATAAGGAAGTGGATGGCTGCAAATGTTCTACTTTAAACTCGGACAAAACAGAGATGCTTGTTCTAGGTCCCAAGAAACAAAGAGATCTTCTGTTGAATCTGACAATGAATCTTAATGGTTGTACAGTCGTCTCAAATAAAACCGTGAAGGACCTCGGCGTTACTCTGGACCCTGATCTCTCTTTTGAAGAACATATCAAGACCATTTCAAGGACAGCTTTTTTCCATCTACGTAACATTGCAAAAATCAGAAACTTTCTGTCCAAAAATGATGCAGAAAAATGTATCCATGCTTTTGTCACTTCTAGGTTAGACTACTGCAATGCTCTACTTTCCGGCTACTCGGATAAAGCACTAAATAAACTTCAGTTAGTGCTAAATACGGCTGCTAGAATCCTGACTAGAACCAAAACATTTGATCATATTACTCCAGTGCTAGCCTTCCTACACTGGCTTCCTGTCAAAGCAAGGGCTGATTTCAAGGTTTTACTGCTAACCTACAAAGCATTACATGGGCTTGCTCCTACCTATCTCTCTGATTTGGTTCTGCCGTACATACCTACACGTACGCTACGGTCACAAGACGCAGGCCTCCTAATTGTCCCTAGAATTTCTAAGCAAACAGCTGGAGGCAGGGCTTTCTCCTATAGAGCTCCATTTTTATGTCAGAGACGCAAACTCGGTCTCAACCTTTCTTTAAGTCTTTACTGAAGACTCATCTCTTCAGTGGGTCATATGATTGAGTGTAGTCTGGCCCAGGAGTGGGAAGGTGAACGGAAAGGCTCTGGAGCAACAAACCGCCCTTGCTGTCTCTGCCTGGCCGGTTCCCCTCTTTCCACTGGGATTCTCTGCCTCTAACCCTATTACAGGGGCTGAGTCACTGGCTTACTGGGGCTCTCTCATGCCGTCCCTGGAAGGGGTGCGTCACCTGAGTGGGTTGATTCACTGATGTGGTCATCCTGTCTGGGTTGGCGCCCCCCTTGGGTTGTGCCATGGCGGAGATCTTTGTGGGTTATACTCAGCCTTGTCTCAGGATGGTAAGTTGGTGGTTGAAGATATCCCTCTAGTGGTGTGGGGCTGTGCTTTGGCAAAGTGGGTGGGGTTATATCCTTCCTGTTTGGCCCTGTCCGGGGGTGTCCTCGGATGGGGCCACAGTGTCTCCTGACCCCTCCTGTCTCAGCCTCCAGTATTTATGCTGCAGTAGTTTATGTGTCGGGGGGCTAGGGTCAGTTTGTTATATCTGGAGTACTTCTCCTGTCCTATTCGGTGTCCTGTGTGAATCTAAGTGTGCATTCTCTAATTCTCTCCTTCTCTCTTTCTTTTTCTCTCTCGGAGGACCTGAGCCCTAGGACCATGCCCCAGGACTACCTGACATGATGACTCCTTGCTGTCCCCAGTCCACCTGGCCGTGCTGCTGCTCCAGTTTCAACTGTTCTGCCTTATTATTATTCGACCATGCTGGTCATTTATGAACATTTGAACATCTTGGCCATGTTCTGTTATAATCTCCACCTGGCACAGCCAGAAGAGGACTGGCCAACCCACATAGCCTGGTTCCTCTTTAGGTTTCTTCCTAGGTTTTGGCCTTTCTAGGGAGTTTTTCCTAACCACCGTGCTTCTACACCTGCATTGCTTGCTGTTTGGGGTTTTAGGCTGGGTTTCTGTACAGCACTTTGAGATATCAGCTGATGTACGAAGGGCTATATAAATACATTTGATTTGATTTGACAGAAGAGGTTAACAGGAAATGTGATTGGTTGACGGCACCACATTTCAAAGATATAAAGAAAGAGTGCCGCACAATCATAACACCATTTTTACACCTAGAGGCGCAATATCACGAGACTACCGTGAACGCTTGCGAAACAGACCAAACCGAAGTGAAACATTATTCCTTAGTTGTTCATTTTCTGGAATGAGTTGGAGCGAGCGGTCGCATTCGCACTTCGCTCTGCAGGTTGTATAACTTTTTCATTACATTTCATTATAGTACAACGGTTGATTTGTCTAATCTTAGCAATTCTTCTTAGCTAGCTACATAGCCGTCCTTGTATCAGAGATAATTGCATAATTATCGTATTTCGTCGCCCTAACGTAGCCTTCACTGCTATTCGCCCAGGAGCTAGCAAACGCTAGCTAACGCACACAGATTAGCATCACTGTAGTGCTATTCACTCAACTGAACGACTTGATTAGTTTAGTGTTAGCTAGCTACATAGCTGTCTTTGTTTCCAAGATAATTGTGTAGTTTAGTGTGTGTAGTCTTGGAGTGATTATCTTAATTCACTGAGGTTCGCTAGCCAGCTATTTGTCGTCCTTAACGTAGGAGACTCTGCTAGCTAGCCAACAGCTAACAGCTAACAGCTAGCCAACGTCACCACACACACGTCTACTGATTCGAATTCAACAACCCGGTCAGGTAGTATCACATTTTCATTTCATTTCATTACAGTACAACGGTTTGATTTGTTTGATCGTAGCTAGCTACATAGCTAGCTACATAGCCGTCTTTGTTTCAAAGATAATTGTGTAGTCTAGAGCGATTTCCTAGGTTAGCTAGCCAGCTATTGTCGTTCTTTTAACGCAACGTAACGTAAACAACACTGCTAGCTAGCCAGCTAGCCCCGAATAGTAGCACTGTAGAAACTATTACACTCAACGGAACGACTTGATTAGTGTAGTGTCAACAACGCAGCTACTGCCAGCTAGCCTACTTCAGCAGTACTGTATCATTTTAATCATTTTAGTCAATAAGATTCTTGCTACGTAAGCTTAACTTTCTGAACATTCGAGACGTGTAGTCCACTTGTCATTCCAATCTCCTTGCATTAGCGTAGCCTTTTCTGTAGCCTGTCAACTATGTGTCTGTCTATCCCTGTTCTCTCCTCTCTGCACAGACCATACAAACGCTCCACACCGCGTGGCCGAGGCCACCCTAATCTGGTGGTCCCAGCGCGTCGACCCACGTGGAGTTCCAGGTCTCCGGTAGCCTCTGGAACTGCCGATCTGCGGCCAACAAGGCAGAGTTCATCTCAGCCTATGCCTCCCTCCAGTCCCTTGACTTCTTGGCACTGACGGAAACATGGATCACCACAGATAACACTGCTACTCCTACTGCTCTCTCCTCGTCCGCCCACGTGTTCTCGCACACCCGAGAGCTTCTGGTCAGCGGGGTGGTGGCACCGGGATCCTCATCTCTCCCAAGTGGTCTTTCTCTCTTTCTCCCTTACCCATCTGTCTATCGCCTCCTTTGAATTCCATGCTGTCACAGTTACCAGCCCTTTCAAGCTTAACATCCTTATCATTTATCGCCCTCCAGGTTCCCTCGGAGAGTTCATCAATGAGCTTGATGCCTTGATAAGCTCCTTTTCTGAGGACGGCTCACCTCTCACAGTTCTGGGCGACTTTAACCTCCCCACGTCTACCTTTGACTCATTCCTCTCTGCCTCCTTCTTTCCACTCCTCTCCTCTTTTGACCTCACCCTCTCACCTTCCCCCCTACTCACAAGGCAGGCAATACGCTTGACCTCATCTTTACTAGATGCTGTTCTTCCACTAACCTCATTGCAACTCCTCCAAGTCTCCGACCACTACCTTGTATCCTTTTCCCTCTCGCTCTCATCCAACACTTCCCACACTGCCCCTACTCGGATGGTATCGCGCCGTCCCAACCTTCGCTCTCTCTCCCCCGCTACTCTCTCCTCTTCCATCCTATCATCTCTTCCCTCTGCTCAAACTTTCTCCAACCTATCTCCTGATTCTGCCTCCTCAACCCTCCTCTCCTCCCTTTCTGCATCCTTTGACTCTCTATGTCCCCTATCCTCCAGGCCGGCTCGGTCCTCCCCTCCCCGCTCCGTGGCTCGACGACTCATTGCGAGCTCACAGAACAGGGCTCCGGGCAGCCGAGCGGAAATGGAGGAAAACTTCGCCTCCCTGCGGACCTGGCATCCTTTCACTCCCTCCTCTCTACATTTTCCTCCTCTGTCTCTGCTGCTAAAGCCACTTTCTACCATTCTAAATTCCAAGCATCTGCCTCTAACCCTAGGAAGCTCTTTGCCACCTTCTCCTCCCTCCTGAATCCTCCCCCCTCCTCCCTCTCTGCAGATGACTTCGTCAACCATTTTGAAAAGAAGGTCGACGACATCCGATCCTCGTTTGCTAAGTCAAACGACACCGCTGGTTCTGCTCACACTGCCCTACCCTATGCTCTGACCTCTTTCTCCCCTCTCTCTCCAGATGAAATCTCGCGTCTTGTGACGGCCGGCCGCCCAACAACCTGCCCGCTTGACCCTATCCCCTCCTCTCTTCTTCTCCAGACCAGTTCCGGAGACCTTCTCCCTTACCTCACCTCGCTCATCAACTCATCCCTGACCGCTGGCTACGTCCCTCCCGTCTTCAAGAGAGCGAGAGTTGCACCCCTTCTGAAAAAACCTACACTCGATCCCTCCGATGTCAACAACTACAGACCAGTATCCCTTCTCTCTTTTCTCTCCAAAACTCTTGAGCGTGCCGTCCTTGGCCAGCTCTACCGCTATCTCTCTCAGAATGACCTTCTTGATCCAAATCAGTCAGGTTTCAAGACTAGTCATTCAACTGAGACTGCTCTTCTCTGTATCACGGAGGCGCTCCGCACTGCTAAAGCTAACTCTCTCTCCTCTGCTCTCATCCTTCTAGACCTATCGGCTGCCTTCGATACTGTGAACCATCAGATCCTCCTCTCCACCCTCTCCGAGTTGGGCATCTCCGGCGCGGCCCACGCTTGGATTGCGTCCTACCTGACAGGTCGCTCCTACCAGGTGGCGTGGCGAGAATCTGTCTCCTCACCACGCGCTCTCACCACTGGTGTCCCCCAGGGCTCTGTTCTAGGCCCTCTCTTATTCTCGCTATACACCAAGTCACTTGGCTCTGTCATAACCTCACATGGTCTCTCCTATCATTGCTATGCAGACGACACACAATTAATCTTCTCCTTTCCCCCTTCTGATGACCAGGTGGCGAATCGCATCTCTGCATGTCTGGCAGACATATCAGTGTGGATGACGGATCACCACCTCAAGCTGAACCTCAGCAAGACGGAGCTCCTCTTCCTCCCGGGGAAGGACTGCCCGTTCCATGATCTCGCCATCACGGTTGACAACTCCATTGTGTCCTCCTCCCAGAGCGCTAAGAACCTTGGCGTGATCCTGGACAACACCCTGTCGTTCTCAACTAACATCAAGGCGGTGTCCCGTTCCTGTAGGTTCATGCTCTACAACATCCGCAGAGTACGACCCTGCCTCACACAGGAAGCGGCGCAGGTCCTAATCCAGGCACTTGTCATCTCCCGTCTGGATTACTGCAACTCGCTGTTGGCTGGGCTCCCTGCCTGTGCCATTAAACCCCTACAACTCATCCAGAACGCCGCAGCCCGTCTGGTGTTCAACCTTCCCAAGTTCTCTCACGTCACACCGCTCCTCCGCTCTCTCCACTGGCTTCCAGTTGAAGCTCGCATCCGCTACAAGACCATGGTGCTTGCCTACGGAGCTGTGAGGGGAACGGCACCTCAGTACCTCCAGGCTCTGATCAGGCCCTACACCCAAACAAGGGCACTGCGTTCATCCACCTCTGGCCTGCTCGCCTCCCTACCACTGAGGAAGTACAGTTCCCGCTCAGCCCAGTCAAAACTGTTCGCTGCTCTGGCCCCCCAATGGTGGAACAAACTCCCTCACGACGCCAGGACAGCGGAGTCAATCACCACCTTCCGGAGACACCTGAAACCCCACCTCTTTAAGGAATACCTAGGATAGGGTAAGTAATCCTTCTCACCCCCCCTAAAAAGATTTAGATGCACTATTGTAAGTGGCTGTTCCACTGGATGTCATAAGGTGTATGCACCAATTTGTAAGTCGCTCTGGATAAGAGCGTCTGCTAAATGACTTAAATGTAAATGTAAATGTAAGAACATAAATTCGAGCCAACGTCTTAATTATTTATATTTAAGGAGTGCCTTTGATTTGACGGCCTGCACATGAGCAGTTTGACGTGACGCCACTTTAAAACCCGGATTTAAAGCATCCCGAAGACATCGCCTACAAGTGTGTTCGGGAATTTCTGTAGACCAACTAAAACACTACACGTTTCTTAGAATTGGTAGTTTGATTGCTTTGTTCATGGAGGAATTGCTAAATAGCTATAAAGGTTGGCCAGCGCCATCTATTGTTTTCTAAAATACATAGGCAGACAACTCTAATTGCAATATTGGATAGATAGCCAATCTGTTCTATTCATGACAATAGCGACAATTCTCACGGTATTTTAACTTATCCAATCTTCACCCACAGTGAAGATTCTGAGATTTCCATACCCAACTACAACATTTTCCATCACGATAGGCAGTTCTAAGGGGGAGGAGTTGCAATCTACTCCAGAGATGGCCTGCAAAGTTCTGTCATACTTTCCAGGTCTATGCCCCAACACTTCGAGCTTCTAATTTTAAAAATACATCTCTCCAGAAATAAGTCTCACTGTTTTGCCATCTGTTATAGACCCCCCCTCAGCTCCCAGCTGTGCCCTGGACATCATATGTGAATTGATTGCACCCCATCTGGCTTCAGAGTTTGTTCTGTTAGGTGACCTAAACTGGGATATGCTTAACACCCCGGCAGTCCTACAGTCTAAGCTAAATGCTCTCAATCTCAAACTAATTATCAAGGAACCCACCAGGCCCAACCCTAAATCTGTAAACACGGGCACCCTCATAGATAATGTAAATGTAAAAATGTAATATTATCCTGACCAACTTGCCCTCCACATACACCTCTGCTGTTTTCAATCAGTGTCTCAGCAATCACTGCCTCATTGCCTGCATCCGCTATGGGTCAGTGGTCAAACGACCACCCCTCATAACTGTCAAACGCTCCCTAAAAAACTTCTGCAAGCAGGCCTTTCTAATCGAGTTGGCCCAGGTATCCTGGAAGGATATTGACCTCATCCCGTCAGTCGAGGATGCCTGGTCGTTCTTTAAAAGTAATTTCCTCACCATCTTAAATAAGCATGCCCCTTTCTAAAAATGTAGAACTAAGAACAGATATAGCCCTTGGTTCACTCCAGACCGGACTGCCCTCGACCAGCACAAAAACATCCTGTGGTGGACTGCACTAGCATCGAATAGTCCCCGCGATATGCAACTTTTCAGGGAAGTCAGGAACCAATACACACAGTCAGTCAGGAAAGCAAAGGCTAGCTTTTTCAAACAGAAATTTGCATTCTGTAGCTCTAACTCCACTAAATTCCATGGAGAATAAGAGCACCTCCTCCCAGTTGCCCACTGCACTGAGGCTAGGTAACACTGTCACCACCGATAAATCCACGATAATTTCAAGAAGCATTTCTCTATGGCTGGCCATGCTTTCCTCCTGAATACCCCTACCCCGGCCTCCCCAGCTTCTCTTTCGCCCAAATCCAGATAGCAGATGTTCTGAAAGAGATGCAAAACCTGGACCTATACAAATCAGCTGGGCTAGACAATCTGGACCCTCTCTTTCTAAAATGATCCGCCGCCATTGTAGCAACCCCTATTACCAGTCTGTTCAACCTCTTTCGTATCGTCCGAGATCCCTAAAGATTGGAAAGCTGCCGCGGTCGTCCCCCATAAAATCATATACAGTGGGGGAGAACAAGTATTTGATACACTGCCGATTTTGCAGGTTTTCCTACTTACAAAGCATGTAGAGGTCTGTCATTTTTATCATAGGTACACTTCAACTGTGAGAGACGGAATCTAAAACAAAAATCCAGAAAATCACATTGTATGATTTTAAGTGATTAATTTGCATTTTATTGCATGACATAAGTATTTGCATGTCTACCATAATGTAGCATGTCTACCATTGCCTCGAATATAACAATACTAGGAGTCTCTTAGTTTCAGAGATGTGCAGGTCCTGACAGAGGCACCCGTTCGGAGATGCAATGCACAACAACTACAACTTAGATGTACTTGTCTAATACACCACCAACTGTGGTCTAATAGAAAAAGGCACCCATGCACTGTGACACAGTACTACCTAATCCCGTGCAGGGTTTGGAAAGATCAAACGAGAAGGATCCCATCAATGGAATTTGGATGTATGGTCCCTATAATAGCATCTGGAGTGTGTAGCATTCCAAATGTAGTCCTCTTAGTCTTTCTTTTCTCTGTTTCCCTCCTTTACCTCTGTCGCATTATCGCATACTTCCATTGTTTCTCTTTCATAAGGCCTTCACATTTTTTATTTCATCTTATACTCATCCCATTCTTTGACCTAATTGTCCTCACATTACAGTCCATTTCAGTCTTTCACAGTAAATTGTTCACTGCAAAAAAAGAAAGAAAGAGGTTGATTAGATAAGTTTCAAATCACAACAAAAAAATAACTCCAGTTTGGCCTTTTCCCAGTCAATCATGAAACTTACCTTCAGAAGACAACACCTGTGTGCCATCTATGATTAGTATTTTCATTGTTTGGTACTGAGAGGAGGTATTTCAGAGGTCCAGGCTAGGAGTGGGCGATATGGCCTAAAAATGTTTTTTCAAACTTATGGGGATCTTTAAATGTTCTCTCTAAATTAAGCCTTGTTGTACAATTAAAGGTCAAATTCACTACATTTCAAACGGTCAGCAATAACGTAATGACTTCAGGGTGCGTGAAATTAGGCTAAACATAAGCCCCACTAATAATTTGATCAAACTAGTTTAACCTGCGTTTTTGGCATAAAATCACCCATCTAGCTTTCAAGTCTATGAAAACAAAAACTTTTTGTTCCAAATTTATCCGGAACCATGCAAAATGCACATTCACTAATAGGGGGGGGGGGCTTGATGTCTGAGTGTCAGAGGAAGAGGCAAAGCAAGCGGTTTCACTCGCCAAAATTTGCACCGTGCGTTTTTATTGAGTCAGAACAGTCCAGAGTAGTGATGCTAGTCGGGCGGGCGGTTGCGGGAAGAGCATGCATTTGATTTTACTAATATAATAATAATAAATAATATATGCCATTTAGCTGACGCTTTTATCCAAAGCGACTTACAGTCATGTGTGCATACATTCTACGTATGGGTGGTCCCGGGAATCGAACCCACTACCCTGGCGTTACAAGCGCCATGCTCTACCAACTGAGCCACAGAAGGACCACACTAGCGTTTAAGAGCAGTTGGAGGTCACGGAAGGAGAGTTGTATGGCATTGAAGCTTGTCTGGAGGTTAGGTAACACAGTCTCCAAAGAAGGGCCAGAAATATACAGAATGGTGGACCAGAGAATCACCAGGAGCAAGAGCAACATCATTGATGTATACAGATAAATAAGTCGGCCCAAGGATTGAACCCTGTGGCACCCCCATAGAGACTGCCAGAGGTCCGGACAACAGGCCCTCCGATTTGACACTGAGAAGTAGTTGGTGAACCAGGCGAGGCAGTCATTTGAGAAACCAAGGCTGTTCAGTCTGCCGATAAGAATGTGGTGATTGACAGAGTCGAAAGCCTTGGCCAGGTCGATGAATACAGCTGCACAGTATTGTCTCTTATCGATGGTGGTTATGATATCGTTTAGGACCTTGAGCGTGGCTCAATTGCACCCATGACCAGCTCAGAAAACAGATTTTATAGCGGAGAAGGTATGGTGGGATTAGAAATGGTCGGTGATCTGTTTGTTAACTTGGCTTTCGAACAAAGGCAGGGTAGGATAGATATAGGTCTGTAGCAGTTTGGGTCTAGAGTGTCTCCCCCTTTGAAGAGGGGGAAGACCGCGGCAGCTTTCCAATCTTTGGGGATCTCAGACGATATGAAAGAGAGGTTGAACAGGCTAGTAATAGGGGTTGCAACAATTTCGATGAATCATTTTAGAAAGAGAGGGTCCAGATTGTCAAGCCCGGCTGAATTGTAGGAGGTCCAGATTTTGCATCTCTTTCAGAACATCAGCTGGATATGGGTAAAGGAGAAATGGGGAGGCTTGGGCAAGTTGCTGTGGGGGTGCAGGGCTGTTGACCAGGGTAGGGGTAGCCAGGTGGAAAGCATGGCCAGCCGTAAAAAAATGCTTATTGAAATTCTCAATTATGGCGGATTTATCGGTGGAGACAGTGTTTCCTAGCCTCAATGCAGTGGGCAACTGGGAGGAGGTGCTCTTATTCTCCATGGACTTTACAGTGTTCCAGAACTTTTTGGAGTTTTGCTTTGCTTTTACTAACTGCCTGTGTACTGTATATTGGTTCCTAACTTCCCTGAAAAGTTGCATATTGCGGTGGCTATTCGATGCTAATGCAGTACGCCACAGGATGTTTTTGTGCTGGTCAAGAACAGTCAGATCTGGAGTGAACCTGGGTCTATATCTGTTCCTGGTTCTACATTTTTTGAACGGGGCATTCTTATTTAAGATGGTGAGGAAAGCACTTTTAAAGAATAACCAGGCATCCCCTACTGACGGAATGAGGTCAATGTCCTTCCACGATACCCAGGCCAGGTTGATTAGAAAGGCCTCCTCGCTGAAGTGTTTTAGGGAGCGTTTGACAGTGATGAGCGGTGGTCGTTTGACCGCAGACCAATTACGGACGCAGGAAATGAGGCAGTGATCGCTGAGATCTTGGTTGAAGACAGCAGAGGTGTATTTGGAGGGCAGGTTGGTTAGGATGATATCTATGAGGGTGCCCGTGTTTACGGATTTGGGGTTGTACCTGGTCGGTTCATTGATAATTTTAGTGAGATTGAGGGCATCAAACTTAAATTGTAGGACGGCCGGGGTGTTAAGCGTTCCCCAGTTTAGGTCACCTATCAGCACGAGCTCTGAAGAAAGATGGGGGGCAATCAATTCACATATGGTGTCCAGGGCACAGCTGGGGGCAGAAGGTGGTCTATAGCAAGTGGCAACGGTGAGGAATAGGAGTGGAGCTAGGCTCTGCAGGGCCCGGATTAACCTCCACATCACCAGAGGAACAGAGGAGGAGTAGGACAAGGGTACGGCTAAAGGATATAAGAACTGGTCATCTAGTACGTTCGGAACAGAGAGTAAAAGGAGCAGGTTTCTGGGCACGGTAGAATAGAGTCAAGGCATAATGTACAGATAAAGGTATGGTGGATGTGAATACAGTGGAGGTTAACCTATGAGAGAGATAATGTCAATAGAAACATAATTTAAACCAGGCGAGGTGTGTGTGGGAGGTGGAACTAAAGGGTTAACTAAGGCGTATTGAGCAGGGCCAGAGGCTCTACAGTGAAATAAGGCAATAATTACTAACCAAGACAGGCATATCGACATTAGGGAGAGGCATGCGGAGTGATCATGGGGTCCAGTGAGTGGCTCGGGCCGGAGACAGGCAGCTAGCGGGCCGGGGCTAGCAAGCTAGTAGAAGGGCCTTAGAGGGACGTCACGACGGAAGAAAGTCTGTTGTAGCCCCCTCGTGCTGTTACGTCGGCAGACCAGTCGTCGTGGATCAGCAGGGCTTCGTGTCGTAAAAGAGTCCAAGCCAATTTGCAAAATAGGTATAGTGGCCAAAGAATTTGTCCGATGGGCCTCTTAAGAGAACAGTCCGATATGCTCTACACAGCTAGCGGGCAGCGGCTAGCAGATGGGCATTCAGGGGACGTCGCAACGGAGGAGCCAGTTGATAAACCTCCTCGGGCGAATTACATCGGTAGTCCAGTCGTGATGGGTTGGCGGGGGTCCAGGCCGATTGGCAAAATAGGTATTGTAGCCCAAGGAGTGGCTGATGGACCTTTTGGGCTAGCTGGGAGATGGGCCTAGCAAGGCTAGCTCCAGGCTAATGTCCTTCATCTATGAATGAGTGCAAAGGCTAATACAGCGTTTCCTAAACTCGGGACACCAAGGGGTGCACATTTTGGTTTTTGCCTTTACACTATACACCCGGGGCTATCATATTATTGCTCGTTGTTTATTGCGAACTAACAGTTTTGGATGTGGCTCACTGACCTTGCATAGCCAGGTCATGGATGTAGTGGCTCACTATCACCATCTACCGGATAATTGAGAATACACCATAAAATAGTACTCTGACATTTACTCTGGTTAATTATTGAAAAGTAGATTTTTTTGGGCTCCTTATCGTACTGTCAACTACATTATGCGATTACCGTCTTGTAAATACAGAGCACAACCATGCAGATAACCATGGACAGTTTGCGATTTTCTCCACCCGGAACTAGGGGTGTGTTCGTAAATTCATTAGTTATTCTGCACTCTGGCACACTCAAAAGGGAGTGCTCTGAATCGTAGATAGCCAGAGTGAATTTACAAACACACTCGAAATTTGATTGCTATTGTACAGTACAGAATGAAGATGGGCTAAAACAGTACAATATGAAGATGGGTTAAAACTGCTGTCTTTATTCAAGCAACACCACATACCTTTATTAATAAACACAACATGAAGGATTGATTAGTAGATATGTGGTGGAGCTTGAGTATGTGGGCTCCATTTATTTTATACCTACTTTTTTCGCCACTGCACCCCACTAAAAGATGTACGTTTGATCACACTTTACCTCAAAGACCCTTGATTTTTTCTGATACCCAAATGTGTAATCATTGCACAAAGCATATTGATCATAAACATTTTGAATAAAATAAACCGCACACAGTAAATTCTGCTGAAGTATTTCACTTAAAGGCAATTTTTTCATTCTTGATCTTTAATGAATTCAGGTAGGAACACAGTATGAAAACATGCCAGTCCCTGAAGAACATGGAAAGGCAATTGACAACACATGAAAAGGCATTTCAGTGATTCCCACACCCACACATAGTTTATACAAAGAAAAGCAATCATACCAGGTTGTTGAACTCTTGACATTAAGCATTTTAACAGGAATGTTCGTTGTAATAGTCACTACAAAAATATAGCACAGAAAAATAGGATAAGTTTGACAGTTGAATGTTAGTTTCATTACGAGAAATGCAATCTACCTCTTACTCAATATCGCATACAATCACTGCGGTACATAATACATTTTTGGAGAAGGCATTTTGAAGAAGACAAATATTAATAAATATAACTATTTACAAACATAGGCTTTTGTGTGTCATAGTTACTCTAGAGGTTTCAAATGTAATGTAGCTGCATATTAAAATAGCTTGCTAATTTCTCTAATATAGGGACAATGCATTGTCTGGCAGAATGATAATGAATATAGTAGTTAAAAAATAAAAAACATGACCCTTTACTAAAACCAGTCAGTATCTGGTGTGACCATCATTTGCCTCATGCAGTGCAACACATCTCCTTTGCATAGAGTTGATCAGGCTGTTGATTGTGGCCTGTGGAATGTTGTTCCACTCTTCAATGGCTGTGTGAAGTTTCAGGATATTAATGGGAACTGGAACATGCTGTTGTGCACATCAATCCAGAGCATCCAAAACATGTTCAATGGGTGGTCTGGTGAATATGCAGGCCATGGAAAAACTGGGCCATTTTCAGCTCCCAGGAATTGTGTACAGATCCTTGCGACACGTTCATTATCATGCTGAAACATGAGGTTATGGCGACGGATGAATGGCATGCCAATGGGCCGCAGGATCTCGTCATGGTATCTCTGTGCATTCAAATTGCCGCTGATAAAATGCAATTGTGTTCGTTGTCCGTAGCTCTTGCCTGCCCATACCATAATCCACCATGGGGCACTCTGTTTACAACATTGACATCAGCAAACCGCTCACCAACACGGCACCCGCCATACATGTGGTCTGTGTTTGTGAGGACGGTTGGATGTACTGCTAAATTCTCAAAAACGATGAAGGCTGCTTATGGTAGAGAAATTAACATTCAATTATCTGGCAACAGCACTGGTGGACATTCCTGCAGTCAGCATGCCAATTGCAAGCTCCCTCAAAACTTGAGACATCTGTGGTATTGTGTTGTGACAAAACTCATTTTAGAGTGGTATTTTGTCCCCAACAAGGTGCACCTGTGTAATGATCATGCTGTTTAATCTTCTTGTTGATATGCAACACCTGTCAGGTGGATAGATTATCTTTTATTTCAGCTCATGAAACATGGAACCAACACTTTACATGTCACATTTATATTAGTGTTCAGTGTACCTCTATGGCTGAACCTGTCATTGTTTTAAATAACACCTTCGTCATTGGGGGATCAATGGAAACATCAAAAGGGGACAACATTCCACACCTGAACCCTCAAGTATCACCTACCATCACCTAGAAGTGCTGTGGCTGCTTCCTGTTATAGAAAAGGTAGGGATTATACATAGGAATTATAACGGTGTAAAATCATTCTATATTGATTCTGGTTGTGGAATGAGTTATAAAAATGTATAGGGGAACATTAGAAGTATTCTTTCATACCCTAAAAATAATCCTGTTGAGAAACTATTTGTTGATCCTTGTATATGTGCTTTTCCATAGTAAAATGTTGTTCTATAAGCCCAACTGTCTCATGCCACGAAGCGCTAGCTAAGACCCATCTTTACACACCAGAAACTATAGGCCCTGCTTGCTTCATGCCCTAAATTGCTTTCTTAATGGGTTTACCAAACACTGTACATTCTAGCCATTCCAGCATACAGGGTGTGTAACATTCAGAGTGAGCTTGTGGAGCAAGGGCAAACATCTAAATATGTCATAGGGATTTTTTTTTTTTAATTAAAAATTCTTCAAACAGTACTTCTGAACACCAATAGTGGCATTCTGTCATAGTGCCACAGTTTGGAATAAAATAATATATACCAATATAATGTAATGATAGTATAGTACAGGAAAGCTCAATATGGAAGATCTCCAGCAATCCAATTCACAGGCAGGATGAATGAGTCACAAAAGGGAGAAACAGTCTTGGCGCCTTTTGGTCACTTTTGTGAAGGCTTGTTTAGCCTCTTCTCACATAAGGCAACTTATTAATGTAGCATGTCTACCATTGCCTCGACTATAACAATACTAGGAGTCTCTTAGTTTCAGAGATGTGCAGGTCCTGACAGAGGCACCCGTTCGGAGATGCAATGCACAACAACTACAACTTAGATGTACTTGTCTAATACACCACCAACTGTGGTCTAATAGAAAAAGGCACCCATGCACTGTGACACAGTACTACCTAATCCCGTGCAGGGTTTGGAAAGATCAAACAAGAAGGATCCCATCAATGGAATTTGGATGTATGGTCCCCATAATAGCATCTGGAGTGTGTAGCATTCCAAATGTAGTCCTTAGTCTTTCTTTTCTGTTTCCCTCCTTTACCTCTGTCGCATTATCACATTATCCTTCCATTGTTTCTCTTTCATAAGGCCTTCAAAAAGTTTTTCATCTTACACTCATCCCATCCATTGACTTGCTTTGACCTAATTGTCCTCACATTACAGTCCATTTCAGTCTTTCACAGTAAATTGTTCACTGCAAAAAAAGAGAGAAAAAAAGAGGTTGATTAGATAAGTTTCAAATCACAACAAAAAAAGAACTCCAGTTTGGCCTTTTCCCAGTCAATCATGGAACTTACCTTCAGAAGACAACACCTGTGTGCCATCTGATTAGTATTTTCATTGTTTGGTACTGAGAGGTTGAGGTATTTCAGAGGTTGAGGCAGGAGTGGGCGATATGGCCTAAAAATTATTTTTCAAACTTATGGGGATCTTTAAATTTTCTCTAAATTAAGCTTTGTTGTACAATTAAAGGTAAAATTCACTGAATTTCAAACAGTCAGCAATAATGTAATGACTTCAGGGTGCGTGAAATTAGGCTAAATATAAGCCCCACTAATAATTTGATCAAACTAATTTAACCTGCTTTTTTGTAATAAAATCACCCATCTGGCTTTCAAGTCTATGAAAACACAATTTTTGTTTAAACAGTATAAACAGTGGAAGAGGCAAAGCAAGAGGTTTCACTCAAATTAATTGCAATTCATCTGATCACTCTTCATGACATCCTGGAGTATATGCAAATTGCCATCATACAAACTGAGGCAGCAGACTCCGTGAAAATTAATATTTGTGTCATTCTCAAAACTTTTGGCCACGACTCTATATACACACAGTCGTGGCCAAAAATATTGGTACCCTTTGCACTTTTTTCAGATAATGCACAATTTCTTCCAGAAAACTTTTGAAATTAAAACGTATTTTGGTATGTAGTTGAACAAAAATAAATACATCTGAATAATTTACTAAATCTTAGCCAATTCCACAAAGAAATCCTAAAATAGCCCAAACAAAATTGGCACCTTCCACAAGCAGGTGATTCTCATTTACTTTGGAATTGAACTAATCTATGGTGAGTTGAAGGTGCCTGCAGTAAAAATCACGTATTCAACCAATAGAGAAAAGGACTCATTCTTCTGTTTTGTGTCACTGTGTGGACCACAATGAGCATGGACAAAAGAAAGGAAACCAGATAATTATCTGAGGAGGTCAGACGAGATTGTGGCCAAGCATGGACAATCTCAGAGACCTTGATGTTCCTGTTTCCACCGTAAGTAATGTTATCAACAAGTTTAAGCCACATGCCACTGTAGCAAACCTTCCTGGATGTGGCCGCAAGGGAACTTGATGGAAGACTGCAGTGAAGGATTGTTCGAATGGTGGAGAAAGCACCTCTCAACTGCCACACAGATTCAAGCTGACCTTCAGACACAAGGTACGACAGTTTCAACTCGCACCATCCGTCGCCAACTCAATGAAAGGGGGTTATATGGAGACCCAGGAGGACCCCACTGCTGAGAGAAAGACAAAGCCCAACTCCAATTTGCAAAAACACACCTGAACATGCCAAAATCCTTCTGGGAGAACAGATGAGACCAAATGAGATTTTTGGTGAGCACATGTTTACAGAACACAAAATTAAGCTTTCAAAGAAAATCAAGCATGGAGCAGGTTCAGTGATGTTTAGGGGTTGCTTTGCTGCCTCTGGCACTGGGTGCCTTGAACGTGCATGGCATCATGAAATCAGGTAAATACCAAGGTATTTTGGAGCGCAAGCTGGGTCTCCGTCGAAGGTGATGGGTCTTCCAGCAGGACAATGACCCCAAACACACTTCAAAAAGCACACAGGAATCATTCAAGACAAAATGCTGGACTGTTCTGAAGTGGCCAGCAATGAGTCCAGATCTAAATCCCATTTAAAACTTGGAGAGATCTGAAAACAGCAGATAGGAGAAGGCACCCTTCTAATCTGGGAGAACTGGAGCAGTTTGCACAAGAGGAGTGGGCCAAACTACCAGTACAGAGGTGCAGGAAGCTCATCAATGGTTATAGGAAGCACTTGATCGCAGTTATTTTGACCAAATATTAAGTCTAGGATGTCAATATTGTCAATACCATTTCTATTTATTTTCAGATTTAATAAATGGATATATTAAGTTCTGAATCAAAAACAAAAGGTTCTGTACTATTAACAGTGAAATAAAGAATTGTGGAGACCAAATACTTTGTTAAACTTATTTTTAGGGAAAAATGTGAGTTTACACACACACACACACACACACACACACACGTGTAATAAACTCAGCAAAAAAATAAACATCCTCTCACTGTCAACTGCATTTTGTTTCAGCAAACTTAACATGTGTAAATATTTGTATGAACATAAGATTCAACAACTGAGACATGAACTGAACAAGTTCCACAGACATATGACTAACAGAAGTGGAATAACAGAAATGGGGATGCCAAAATCAAAAGTAACAGTCAGAATCTGGTGTGGCCATCAGCTGCATTAAGTACTGCAGTGCATCTCCTACTCATGGACTGCACCAGATTTGCCAGTTCTTGCTGTGAGATGTTACCTCACTCTTCCACCAAGGCACCTGCAAGTTCCTGGACATTTCTGGGGGGAATGACCCTAGCCCTCAGAGGTCCCAGACGTGCTCAATGGGATTGAGATCCGGGCTCTTCGCTGGCCATGGCAGAACACTGACATTCCTGTCTTGCAGAAAATCACACACAAAACGAGCAGTATGGCTGGTGGCATTGTCATGTCAGGATGAGCCGGCAGGAATGGTACCACATGAGGGAGGAGGTAGTCTTCCCTGTAACGCACATCATTGAGATTGCCTGCAATGACAACAAGCTCCGTCTGATGATGCTGTGACACACTGCCCCAGACCATGACGGACTCTCCACCTCCAAAATCAATCCCGCTCCAGAGTACAGGCCTCAGGGTAACGCTCATTCCTTCGACAATAAACACGAATCTGACCATCCCCTCTGGTGAGACAAACTCGCGACTCGTCAGTGAAGAGCACTTTTTGCCAGTCCTGTCTGGTCTAGCGATGGTGGGTTTGTGACCATAGGCGACGTAGTTGCCGGTGATGTCTGGTGAGGACCTGCTACAACAGGCCTTCAAGCCCTCAGTCCAGCCTCTCTCAGCCTGTTGCGGACAGTCTGAGCACTGGGATTGTGGAGGGATTGTGCATTCCTGGTGTAACTCGGGCAGTTGTTCCTGCCATCCTGTACCTTCAAACTCAGTGCGTCTTTGCTTGACATCATGGGAAAATCAAAAGAAAAATCTGACTCATCTGTCTGATTTTTCTTTTGATTTTAGCCTATCAGAAGCTTCTAAAGCCATCACGCCGGTAGGTGCACTTGATTCAAAAGTCCTGCGCACCGGGAAAGCAGGGTGTTCCCGTGAGACAAACTCCACCTACCCGGAAAATCGAGTGCACCTACTGCGCTGCCCAATCAGATAGTTCAAATCACCGTGGCTACAGAGCTTCCATGACCCTGGCCACAGCCAAGTTTAATAGGCTACTAGCCTACGTTAAATTTAATAACTTTTAAAACCATTACCAGAGACTGTCAACGAATACAGCAAAGCGCTGCTGTATTAAGGAACATTTAACTTTCTCTGGTCATAGGAACAACATGAATTTGTGCATGAGTCAGATGCGGTGCGACTCGAGTTTCACCATGAGGTGGAAGACGGTGTCCCCTCTCTCTGGTCAACCACACCAGAGAAAAGGAAGGAGAAAGCAGTTGGGAAAAATTGTTTTGAACAGTCATCCAGCTCGGAATTCCAAGTCAAACTCTGACATCTTTCTAGAGCTCCAATTTTTGACCTGAAGATCACTGACGTCGTGATTTGACATCAGATGCAGGTACCATCAGTCCAGTAAAATAAAAAAGCTAACTTCAATTCATGCTCCACAGTGCCTCACAAGTGCTAAACCAACTGATCTATTTTCTTATCAATGCTCCAGTTTTGAAATATGGTCTGATTAACAATACTGGCAGGCCAATCACATAGCCAATATGCTGTGAAAATGTATTAGGCCTACTGCCCAAACCTCATTCCTACAAAACTGTTTGTGTGAGGTTAATGTAAAAATTTAAAAAACTAATCTGAGCAGTAGATCTCAGCTTGCTTTTTGACTGCGAAAGTGATCTTGTCTCAGAATAGGTTGGTGACCACTGCACTAGGCCATCCATGGAATGAGTTTGACGTCCCCAGGGTTAAGGTATTGAATATTTTCATTGTTAGACATTGATAGGTTGAGGTATTGACCGGTTAACGTATCGCATACTTACATAACAACTGCTTGTCTGAGGAACTATGTCACTGAGTGAGATGACGTCACATCCACCGATGCACTCATCAACTGACGACACTGAGGTCACTGCTTCAAAACTGAGGAGAGAGAGATTTTTTGATAATTTGTTTGTGTGTAGAGCATATACCTTATAGTGGAAAGGTCTGGGAATGCATTTCCCTTCTTTACCTTTTGGGGGTGCTAGCGTCCTCTGTACTGGCTGCCTCATGGACCTCCTCTCCCACAGATCTGTGAGAGGACCGATTAATAAACACATGATTCAACCATATAAACATCACACAGATGTGATGAGACCATGGGAAATGACTCAATACAACAGTATAACAAGACAGCTTGGCGAAAGACACAAACAAACCTGACGGAGGGAGCTGTGGTAGCGAGCTTCGAGCGTCCCAACAAGGAATTGAAGAGGGTTGTTTCAACAGAGTTACTGGTGACAACATCATGTATGGGTGTATTTGGTGGTATGTCAGGGCATCCTGACTGCACCACTGGGAGGAGGGACAACACATTAATCATTTGTTTTGTAAAAGGTGTCAACCACTAATACGTGCTCTCAACTGCAACTTCCAATGACAACTATATCCTTAATAAATTTATAAAATCACATTAAAGTTCTTCCAAAACCCTCCCTCCCTCCTCCCATTGCTCACCGCTGACTCCCTCAGTCTCTGTACTTTGGGAGTGTGGGACTCCTAGGCTGCTGCTACTGCTGGGCTGGGGGAATGGAAAGGGTCTGGAGCTTGCAGTGTTGGCCCTCCGTAAGCCTCCCTGGGTCCCCACTCGGGTCTTCTTTGATGGGGATGTCTTCACTGGAGGGGAAATGGAGAGGAAGGAGTGGTGAGAGGACTGCTACTCTGGCTGAGTTCCGATTCGCTACCCTTCTCAACAAGTGCACTCGGTCACGCCCCATTATGTATTTAAAAGCATTGTATTGGTGCAAGCATGGCTGGAAGGAGTTTCCACCGTAATCCACACAATAGTTAATTCCTTATCAATACATGACAGGGAGTGCACACTTCTAGAGAAGGGTAGAGAATCAGGACGCAGCCATTGTGTAGAGGTTTTGTAGAGTAACACTCAAAAGCGCTTACATGGAATCTTCTTGAAGACTGTGTTGCACATGAATTTCTGAAAGCGGTCAGCGTAGAAACCTGGTCTGTGCACGGACACTGTATCCTGGAAGAAAGAGGGTTTTAAAATACCAGATAGCTTATGAAAAAGGTCACCACAGAGGATAGTGTGTCTGAACACTTACCCCATCATGGACCAGAGCTTTCCAGGAGTGCTCGATCTTCTTCACAAACCTGACCAAACACAAGACATGGGTTGCTTACTATAGACCAGGGTTGGAGTCACTTGCAATTTAATTCCAGTCAATACAGGAAGTAAAACCTAATTCCAATTCTTCCCAATTGAAAAACATTGAAGAGAACTGGAATCAGTATACTTGCTGAATTTACTGAAATTGAATTGACCTCAACCGTGCTATCAACCTAATCAATTCCTCCAGGACTCTGCAGCGTTTTTTGGCGATAGTTGTGGGCCAAAATGATTCATTTTGCAGAGGCAATTCAGATATTCAGCTAGGCAATTTGCAATGATTTTGTCCAATTTGTCACAAATGGCCTGACGGGGGGAAAACATTTAACGTGTTGTTTGATTGAACCATTTTATGATGTAAAAGTGTGGCTATTGGTTAAAACTGAGAGCCCTCTTTGTGGTGCGGTTATCGGACAGTTATATAAGTTGACCGTTTTATTCGGTAATAGTGCGTTGATTGGTCAAATTTGCAAGTCCTCGCATAAAATGCAGAGAATCGTGGATTTTGCCAAAAATCTTGCGATTGCAAATTCCTGGAGGGACAGCCTAATGTATTCATAGTTTCACACATACTTCAGACAGACACAAATGCAGACAAAACTAGTAATATACCACTACGTACAATAAGAGCAGTAGTTTGTTACCTGTAGGACTGCAGAATGTCAATTATACCAATGTACACCAGCATCCTCTTGCCCTTGGAATTGCATGCTGGAATACCTCCCATGCTACAAGGACATAGAGAATACATGAATACACTAACAAACATGAACTTATCATCATCAGCCTACAATACATATCCTATTACTTCAGATATGCAGACGTAACGTGTCTAATGATCAAATTGAGATGTGTAGCGGACATACAAGGTAACCAATCACTGGCCTTGTTTAAGCTCCTGAAACAAAAGAGAATGCATAATACTCACTTGTCCTCAGTGTCCACTGCTCCCTTGCCGTGCGCCTCTCCTTGGATGGCCTCTATGGCAGTGCAGTAGAGGGACTTTTGGCCCTGAGACGGTGGGGGCCTCTGGTCGGCCACCTCTCCAGCCCGCTCCCGGGCCGCCTGCTCCAGGTTGTGGATCCCCACCAGCATGCTGTAGTCCATGATCTTAAAGCTCTGTAGCAGCTACATGGGATAAAGGAGTCAGGACTAGGGCTGTTGCGGTGACCGTATTACCACCACACTGGCAGTCATGACCGCAGTCAAATTCCGTGTCACGGTAATCTCCTCTTATGCACTCTGGACATGAGTTGGTAGTACCCAACTCACTAACTACCAACAGGCCGCTGATGGCCTGGTACTCAGTGCTCGATTGTTCCTCTAACCACTGAGATCAATGCAAATGAAAATCACATCAAAACAGTATCATGCTTTTAAAACTCACTGTTAGGCTACATTTCATTCATTACCTCACCATGATCAATTTGAAGAAAGAAGCTCAACAACAGGTTTAAACTGAGTGGAAAACATGGTTGTGGGTGTTGTTTCAGAGCCAAACAACGAAATGGACAGTGCGTTCTAAGGTGATGATTAATTCAAAGCATTTATGACGTTGCATGTAGAACACCCATATTAGAGCTTATACAGTGCATTCGGAAAGTAAATCAGACCCCTTCCCTTTTTCCACATTGTTACGTTACAGCCTTATCCACCCTCAATCTACACACTATACCCCATAATGACAATGCAAAAACGAGTTGACATTTTTGCAAATGTATTACACATTTTAAAAAAAGGTACCTTATTTACACAAGTATTCAGACCCTTTGCTATGAGACTCGAATTTGAGCTCCTGTTTCCATTAATCATTCTTGATCTTTCTACAACTTGATTGGAGTCCACTTGTGGTAAATTCAATTGACAAGATTTGGAAAGGCACACTTCTGTCTATATAAGGTCCCACAGTTGACAGTGCATGTCAGCACAAGAACCAAGCCATGAGGTTGAAGGAATTGTCTGTAGATCTCGGCGACAGGATTGTGTCGAGGCACAGATCTGGGGAAGGGTACCAAAAAAGGTCTGCAGCATTGAAGGTCCCCAAGAACACAGCGGCCTCCATTATTCTTAAATGGATGAAGTTTGGAACCACCAAGACTCTTCCTAGAGCTGGCCGCCCGGCAAAATTGAGCAATCGGTGGAGAAAGGCCTTGGTCAGTGAGCTCCAGAGTTCATCTGTGGAGATGGGAGAACATTCCAGAAGGACAACCGTTGCAGCACACCACCAATCTGGCAGTTATGGTAGCGTGGCAGACAGAAGCCACTCCTCAGTAAAAAGGTACATGACAGCCCGCTTGGAGTTTGCCAAAAGGCACCTAAAGGACTCTCAGAACATGAGAAACAAGATTCTCTGGTCTGATGAAACCAAGATTGAACTATTTGGACTGAATGCCAAGCGTCACGTCTTGATGAAACCAGGCACCATCCCTACTGTGAAGCATGGTGGTGGCAGCATCATGCTGTGGGTATGTGTTACAGAGACGGGACAGGGAGACTAGTCAGGATAGAGGAAAAGAGAAAGAGCAATGTATAGAGATCCTTGATGAAAATCTGCTCCATAGCGCTCAGGACCTCAGACTGGGACGAACGTTCACCCTCCAACAGGACAACGACCCTAAGCACACAGCTCAGACAAAGGAGTGACTTCAGTCTCTTGAATGTCCTTCAGTGGCCCAGCCAGAGCCCGGACTTCAACCCTATCGAACATCTATGGCGAGACCTGAAAATAGCTGTGCAGCAACGCTCTCCATCCAACCTGACAGAGCTTGAGAGGTTCTGCACAAAATAAATGGGAGAAACTCCCCAAATACAGGTGTGCCAAGCGTGTAGCGTCATAATCAAGAAGACTTGAGGCTGTAATCGCTGCCAAATATTTATGCATACTGGATGGACTGGTTACCTCATGCTACGCTACAAACGTTCTGTCCATGAGTCAGAGAGAACGTATAGGAACTATGGCAATGCTGTGCAGGGCGGCTTACAATTATAGTGAATTTGATTTTGAATAATAGGGCTTTTATATTTTCATAACTATCAGCCTGACAATTTTATTTTACCTTTATTTAACTAGGTAAGTCAGTTAAGAACAAATTATTTTCAATGACGGCCTAGAAACAGTGGGTTCCTAACTGCCTTGTTCAGGGGCAAAACGACAGATTTGTACCTTGCCAGCTCGGGGATTTGATCTGGCAACCTTTCGGTTTACTAGTCCAACGCTCTAACGACTAGGCTACGCTGCCGCCCCAATACCTTTAGCTACAGAATATCTCACCACCATATACGTTTCCGTCTCCTTCATTCCTTTCTCGAGCGCGCAGAGATAGAGGCTGTCAACAGTTGAAATATGTTTCATTGTGAAAACATGTCACAATCGATGTTCCCAAACAGATTTCACCATTAAGCATTGGATAGCTGCAAGAACATGGTTAGAAAGCAGTTTGGGCGGAATATCACCTGTTGCGCAAAGGAAGGCTGCGTGCTCCTCAAGCACAGTGTTTAATGCGTAAAGTGAAATAAGTGTTCTTATAAGGCCAGACATTTCTCAATGCAATCCCATGTGAAAGCAGAGTTTTGATGGCTGCCACTAAAAAGAGGAGGATCCAAGCTGCTATTATACTTATTTCTCAGCTGCTCTTGCTATAAAACCGAGTGGCCTCCACTTGGTATTCGAGTGCATACAGATGACATGTATTTCCCCCCCTGCACTTGTTCTTACCCATTTCATAAAGGGACATTATAAATCAAAACATATTTTTCATATTAGATAAAGACAAGATTCAATTGAGAATAGTCTGATTAGTGAAAATATGATCGCTTGAGAGAACAGGGTGTGCAGCAAGGAACAGAGTGCAAGCTTTTGTGACTTTTCAAATAGTCAATAGCCTGTAGTCGCATCATACAGCCCATATCTGTTTTGATCTCTAAGACATTCTAAGGATTGTAATCATTCACAACTACATTTGCCAAATAACTAAATCTAGTGTATAGGACCGGTTTCAAATGATACATTTTACACAACATAGCCACTCACTCTGGAATGGGAAAAATATCATTTTATTCAGCTACGTTCAATTATATTATTCTTACAATAAAATAATGCCACAGGACTTAAGCATATCTTGTCTGCTAAATTAACTAGCCTACAGCCTATGGCATGGCACATAGTCTGATAACATACAGTAAAATGACTGATATTTGGTTCTTCTGAAATACATTTCCCTCATATGTTTCTTTAGACCTGCCTAAAATAAATCATGTGATGGTTATATATTAAATGGGTTTATTCAACTTTTTAAAATGTAGATATTCCAAAGGCTTGTATACCGGCAGCCCTGGAGATGGTAAACATGTTTATGTTCATTAATGGTCAGATACCGTGAGACCAGCAGGCATTTGCATGACAGTAACCGTCTGACAAGATGTCATGACCGCCACAGCCCTAGTCAGTACTTTGAGTACCAATTTAGGATCAAGTTAGCATTTTAGATATATTAAAAGGAATAAGATTACATGGACAAAGGGGACTCGATTCTAGAACTACACTCCTACTCTGAGATGTGCAACTAGATAACTTTTTATTTTTTACTCTAGACCACCTTTACACCACACACGGAGACGCTTACAAAGCTATCCCACGCTCTCTATTTGACAAATCTGACCATAGTTATATCCTCCTGATTCCTGTTTACAAGCAAAAACTAAAGCAAGAGGTACTAGTGACTCGCACAAAACAGAAGTGGTCAGATGACGCAGATGCTATGCAACAGTACTGTTTTGCTAGCACAAACTGGAATATGTTCCGGGATTCACACAATGACCTTAAGAAGTATACCATTGGGCTCCCAAGTGGCGCAGTGGTCTAAGACACTGCATCTCAGTGCAAGAGGCTGCATCACATCCGACCGTGATTGGAAGTCTCATAGGGCAGCGCACAATTGGCCCAGGGTCGTCCGGGTTTGGCAGTCATTGGAAATAAGATTTTTTTTTAACTGACTTGTCTAGTTAAATAATTAATATATATATATATACATATATATTTTTTTAAATCACTGGCTTCATCAATAAGAGCATCGACGACGTCGTCCCCACAGTGACCGTATCCCAACCAGAAACTATGGATTACAGGCAACATCCGCACTGAGTTAAAGGCTAGAGCTGCCACTTTCAAGGAGCGGGACACTAATCCAGACGCCTATAAGAAATCCCACTATGCCCTCCGACGAACCATCAAACAGGCATAGCGTCAATAAAGGACTAAGATTAAATCCTACTACACCGGCTCTGACACTCGTCGGATGCGGCAGGGCTTGCAAACTACTACAGATTACAAAGGGAAACCCAGCCGGGGGCTGCCCAGTGACGCGAGCCTACCAGACGAGCTAAATACCTTCTATGCTTGCTTCAAGGCAAGCAACACTGAACTATACATGAGAGCATGAGAGCTGTTCCAGACAACTGTGATCACACTCTCCGTAGCCGATGTGAGTAAAACCTTTAAACAGGTCAACATTCACAAGGACGCAGGGACAGACTGATTATCAGGACTCGTACTCAGAGCATGTGCTAACCAACTGGCAAACGTCTTCATGGACATTCTCAACCTGTCCCTGACCGAGTCAGTAATACCTACATGTTTCAATCAAACCAGCATAGTCTCTGTGCCCAAGATTGCCAAGGTAACATACCTAAATGACTACCGACCTGTAGCACTCATGTATGTACCATGAAGTGCTTTGAAAGGCTGGTCATGGCTCACATCAACACCATAATCTCAGAAACCCTACACCCACTACAATTCGCATACCATCCCAACAGATGATGCAATCTCTATTGCACTCCACACTGACCTTTCACACCTGGACAAATGGAACACCTACGTGAGCGTGCTGTTTGTTGACTCAGTGTTCAACACCATGGTGCCCTCAAAGCTCATCACTAAGCAAAGGACCCTGGGGGGACTAAACACCTCCCTGTGCAACAGGATCCTGGACTTCCTGAGGGCCACACCCAGGTGGTAAGGGTATGCAACATCATCTGTCACGCTGATCCTCAACACAAGGGCCCTTCAGGGGTGCATGCTTAGACCCCTCCTGTACTCCCTGTTCACCCACGACTGTGTAGCCAAGCAGGACTCCAATACCATCATTAAGTTTGTTGACAATGGTAGTAGGCCTGGTCACCGACAACGATAAGACAGCCTATAGGGAGGGAGTCAGAGACCTGGCAGTGTGGATTCAGGACAACAACCCTCAATGTGAGCAAGACAAAAAAGGAACTGATTGTGGACTACAGGAAAAGGAGGGCTGAGCACACCCCCCCATTTACATCGACAGGGCTGTAGTGGAACGGGTTGAGCGATTTCAAGTTCCTTGGTGTCCACATCACTAACAAACTATCATGGTCCAAACACAACAAGAAAGTTGTGAAGAGGGCATGACAAAACCTATTCCCCCACAGGAGACTGAAAAGATTTGGCATGGGTCCCCAGATCCTCAAAAGGTTATACAGCTGCACCATCAAGAGCATCCTGATGGGTGCATCACCGCTTGGTATGGAAACTGCTCGGCATCCGGCCGCAAGGCGCTATAGAGGGTAGTGCGTATGGCGCAGTAAATCACTGGGGTCAAGCTTCCTGCCACCCAGGACCCTAAAAATCGCCAGACTCCAGTCACCCAAGTGATAGACCGTTCTCTCTGCTACCGCACGGCAAATGGTACCGGTGCTCCAAGTCTAGGTCCAAAAGGCCATAAGGCTGCTAAATAGTTCATCAAATGGTTCCCCAGACTATTTTCATTGACCCCCCTTTTCTTACACTGCTGCTACTCACCGTTTATTATCTATAGATAGTCACTTCACCCCTGCCTATAGCACCAGTCAAAAGTCTGGACACACTTACTCATTCAAGGGTTTTTCCGCATATGTGGGAACTCCTTCAAGATGGTTGGAAAAGTATTCCAGGTGAAGCTCGTTGACAGAATACCAAGCTTGTACAAAGCTTCAAGGCGAAGAGTGGCAACTTTGAAGAAACTCATTTTTAACACCTTCTTGGTTACTATATGACTCCATTTGTGTCATTTCATAGTTTTGATGTCTCCACTATTATTCTCCAATGTAGAAAATAGTAAAAATAAAGAAAGACCCTTGAATGAGTAGGTGTGTCCAAACGTTTGACTGGTACTGTACATATTATTACCTCAATTACTTTGACTATAACCTGTACCGCCACATATTGACTCGTTACCGGTTCCACCTGTATATAGCCTCTGATTTTTTGTGTCATTTTTTTTGGTTTCTTCAGCTTATTTTATACCAAATATTTTTTACTTAAAAAAACTGCACTGTTGTATTCGGCGCATGTGACAAATACAATTGGATTTGTTTTCCTAAAAAAGTGAACCCGTTAAACGCTGAGTGGTTAAACAATTGTTTAGCCTGTTAACCCCCCATGAAAGCTACAGTTCTTGTCTTTTTGGAAATTGACTTACATTTTGAAACCAAAATGTACTTAGCGTAGTATACAATATTAAACGTTGTTTAGAAAATGCCACGAGACGGCGTCAGAGTTTGAGGTTAAATACACTTTGTTTTGTTTCCTTGCCACGATACTAACAAGTATCAGAATTAGAGGTTGATCGATTAATCGGTATGGCCGATTAATTAGGGCCGATTTCAAGTTTTCATAACAAAATCGGTAATCGGCATTTTTGGACGCCGAATATATTGTATTCCATGAGGAAACTGCGTGGCAGGCTGACCACCTGTTACGCGAGTGCAGCAAGGAGCTAAGGTAAGTTGCTAGCTAGCATTATACTTATCTTATAAAAAACAATCTTCACATAATCACTAGTTAACTACACATGGTTGATGATATTACTAGGTTAACTAGCTTGTCCTGCGTTGCATATAATCAATGCGGTGCCTATTAATTTATCATTGAATTACAGCCTACCGCGCCAAACGAGGGATGATTGAACAAAAGAGCATTCACGAAAAAAGCACAGTCGTTGCACGATTGTACCTAACCATAAACATCAATGCCTTTATTAAAATCAATACATAGAACTATATATTTTTTTTAACCTGAATATTTAGTTAAAAGAAATTCATGTTAGCAGGGAATATTAACTAGGGAAATTGTTTCACTTCTCTTGCGTTCTTTGCACGCAGAGTCAGGGTATATGCAGCAGTTTGGGCCGCCTGGCTCGTTGCGAGCTAAATTTGCCAGAATTTTACAATTATGACATAACATTGAAGGTTGTGCAATGTAACAAACATTTTGACTTAGGGTTGCCAGCCGTTCAATAAAATATGGAACAGTTCCGTATTTCACTGAAAGAATAAACGTTTTGTTTTCGAAATCATAGTTTCCGGATTTTCCCATATTAATGCCCTAAGGCTCGTATTTCTGTGTTTATTATAATTAAGTCTACAATTTGATATTTGACACAGCAGTCTGACTGAGCGGTGGTAGGCGGCAGCATGCTAGTAAGCATTCATTCAAACTTTACTGTATTTGCCAGCAGCCCTTAGCAATGCTTGATTCACACGCTGTTTATGACTTCAAGCCTATCAACACTATTAGAACATCCAAAAGTCAAAGGTATATTAAATACAAATGGTATAGAGAGTATAGAGAGTTGACGCGTCATAATTCCTATAATAACTACAACCTAAAACTTCTTAACCCCGAATATTGAAGAACTGGGAATATTGAACCACCAGCTTTCATATGTTCTCATGTTCTGGAGCAAGGAACTTAACAGTTAGCTTTTTTACATGGCACATATTGCACTTTTACTTTCTTCTCCAACACAGTGTTTTTGCATTATTTCAACCAAATTGAGCATGTTTCATTATTTATTTGAGACAAAATAGATTTTATTCATGTATTATATTAAGTTAAAATAAGTGTTCATTCAGTATTGTTGTAATTGTCATTATATATATATATATACATATATGAAATAAAACCAGCTGATTAATCGGTATCGGCTTTTTTGGGTCCTCCAATAATCGGCATTGGAAAAACATAATCGGTTGACCTCTAATCACAATACTGGTATTGTCCCGGCCCTAAAATATACACCACCACCCACAAACACCTCTACAGACACATTCTCCCTCCCTCTCACCAGGCAGTCTCTCTGGATGGTCTTGCTGAGGGCGTTGTAATTGTCTGGTTCCAACAGAAGACCATCGGGAAGGTCCTGGATGAAGTCCAGATCCTTGAACGTGGGCACAGCCCTTTCTCGTTCCTTGGCTGAGGCTCGTCTCTTATAGGTGGAGCCCTTCATGTCGTACTTGAGGTGCATGCGCACGGCGCGCGGGAGCAGGTTGTTCATGACAACAATGCGGATGTTCTTTCCCCCTGCCTGGATGCAGTAGAGACCGTAGAACTTTGGCAGCAAGGTTCGCTTGTTCTGGTTCAGGTTCTAGAGAGCGAGTGGAGGGGAAAGGATTGGGGTCCAACTATGTCAATCAAATCCACTCATAGCATAGAATACAACACACACAATAAATCAGGAAACATTCAGGACAAAGATTGAATTGTGCAGCAACTACTAGGTCAACTTGGTAACTCAAAGAAAAAAAAAGGGTACACAATGGAACATCACACAGACACACACACTATTGCATGCACAGGCGTACCCACTCTCACTCTCTTACCATGAAGTAGCCAGGCAATAGTTTCTGTAAGAACTCAGCCTCTTTGTGCTGCACAGTCTTAATGATGAACTCGTCATCGCTTGAGACGTAGAACAGAGATCCGCTGGCTCCAGAGTTGGACAGCTCAATCAGTTCCTCGTTACACAACGAGTACTGCAACAAAAACAGTACTCATTATTTGTTACCATCAAACTTATATTAATAGGGCAGGAGTCTATTTAATTAAATCACTGGACACAACTGGAACGTAGAGACAGGCTTCTATTTCCTTAATAATTCATTGTTAAATCCTGCATTTTTAATACATTTCCTGCACTAATGTGTTATCATCTAGACACAGTGTCACATTCTCTTGTCTTTAGTATGCCTCTATTTTGAGAAAAATAATCATGATTATCCTCGTTGATTGTGCATTTTATGCAGTTCTTACTTTTGCCACTAGAGGGCGAACAGCCAATTTCTGGGGGTCTGTGCTCCGAAGTTGTTGAGTGTTTTTGTTTTTGTGTTTGCCAGCAAGCTAGCAGCAGCTAGCTAGCAGCAGCTGTTAGTTAGCAGCCAATGCCTAGCAGTTTTTTTACTGGCAATAAAAACAGATGATTGCAATAATTTATTGGAGTCACTAGTGAATTATGTAATGCAACAAATCAACCATTAAACCATATAAAAAAATTCATGCCATCCTCTTAAATTAATTTACCAGGCGTTTATTTGAAATATCTGCTGTTGCCCGGCTATTAAAAAAGGGACAGGCGGCTGTCCGAGACTGGGCTTTCAACTGACATTTTTACGGTAGGTAAATAGACCATTCCACTTCCAGTATTGCCTTTCAAGGTGGGTAGAGGGAGTGTAGTACCAGGTAATCGTCTGGTCGGATACCAAACATCTCCCTGAAGTAGCGGAAGGCGATGGGAGCGTAGGTCTTGAACCTGAAGTCACTGTAGTGGTGGGCTGGGGTCAGGTTACTGCCCTCACTAAAGACAAATTGAGGAGTGTGATTAATACGTCAAGTGACTGCAGACAGAGAACATGAACTTACATAAACACAATTCTACACTTGTTAAGAATGCAAAATTAAAGCAGAGGAGAACATTAAGGGATAATCAACGAGAGGCTATGCATTCTTTGGAAAATAATGAACAAAGTGGTCGGTATGTTCCACGACCCGCTAACAGAGTGGAACTAACCTTCCATGGAGTTGCATTATTTTCCAGAAAGCGCTTAGGTTCAGGAGTTGAATACCCCTTTGAATATCATGGCTATAATTTAACACATTTGCCGCTAGAAATGTGTTCAATATCCACTGAAGTAGCTAGCAAGTTTACTAAATAGCTATAGTATTTGCCTTGGTAAACAAACAGAATTGCTAGTTTAGCTAACCAAACCATGAATCCTAGCTTGCTATTATGAAAATAAAATTCAACAAAGCCAATGTTTTCAATTTTACTTTTGCTTTCAAAAGTAGCTCAAACAGGGTATGTAAGAATGAACTATAGCCATTGAATTCTACCGTGCAAATATACCATGCGTTATAGGGAAATAATGCAAGTTCTAGAATGCCCTTCAAGCCAATCAGAAACAAGTATTTAACAATGCCATGGTAAAATTGAGAAGAACATTATTTAACCTACTTCTTTGTCACAATTCCAAACTTGAAATATTGACATAAAACATAACAGAAACACATACTCCCGCTATACTTTCCTGTCAATAAATCACACACACCTGGGGAAAAAGATGCTCTCCACCACTTCAAAGTCCTGCATGAGTACATCTCTCTCAGGTTTTTGGCTCAGGCTGCCCACTGTGTGTGTGATGCCCAACTGGATGGCACCTTTCAGGGCAGACGAGGTAGTCTGGAGGAGGGCAGAGCAGAGATCGAGATTGAATAGAAAGAAAGAGAACGTATTTCCCAGGTTGAACATATGCACATGTTAAAGTCAGCAGAGGAGTGCTCTGAGTTTGAAGTGCACACCGTAGCAAATACACACACCATAGCAAATACACATACATATATATACATATATATATACATATATATATACATATATATATACATATATATATATATATATATATATATATATACACATATACATACACATATATATATATAATGAAAACTAGTGTTCCTATTAGACAAATTTAGATAAGTCCCTCCCCATTTTGTCACATTTAGTTCCTAGTGAATACACTGCTATGACCTCTTCAAATGGGGAAACATAAATAGATGAGACATTTTTAAACCAGCAGATGTATCTTCACAAGACTAAACATATGATTGGCGGTTATGTAATTAACTGACAAAAGGGACTGAATATGTTCATTCATAAGAAAAACATTTTAGTAGGAACGATGAGGTCTGTTACAATGTGTGAATGGGAGTTGACCAAGAACTGACCTTCTTGTAGGTGGTCTCCCCAGTGGGGTCAAGCCCACGGTGGCCAATAGTCTTCTTTATAGTTTGAGACGAGCCTGAGGACCCTAGAACCTGTGAGTGGAAGAGAGGACAAGTAGTGAGTCACAGGAAGAGACAAAGGACACAACACAACCTTTTGGTGAGCCTACTTTATATACATGAGTGGGATTACTGAAGCCATAAATTATTGGCATGAAAACCAATGTGCATCATCTTCTTACCTCTAAAGAAGCTATCTTCTGAGTCTCAGTTGAGCCTACTGAGAAGTTTTTTTTTTTTTTTTGAGGGACAGAAAGAACAAGAAAAAAGTTGAGTGCCGTTGTTTACCGCACACACAGCACTGTGTAATAGATCGTAGAGCTGCTGGTCATGCCAATCGCAACCAGTCTAAAAACACACAAAAACACTCCTTAGACCCAATTTATACAAAAGGTGATTTGGCCATGAATACATTCAAAGGTGTCAAGACATCACATTCTGTGGCCTAAGACTCTGAATACAAAATATTAATAAATAGCTAGGCTACTAACGATGACGTATTGCTTGTTTGTTGCTTGCTATTGAAGTGCTTTGATGTTACGAAAAGCACAATAGAAATGGAATACATTATTATTATTATTAAAATGACATTGCCCAAGGAGTAAGATGCATACATGGGATGTCATCAGTTACCAATTGTTACAGCTATTGGCAGCTGAATCAGTTTCCAAGACAACAAGGCATGCAAACATTCACAGGCCTAAATTGACAGAACCGGAATAGTTCATGTCAACCAGTTCACACAGACACACTGGTACCTCTGAGGATAGCCTCCTTCAGAACTGAGTGTGCACATCTGTGGGGTGGGATGGGATGGCATGGGGGGGGGGGTAAATGGTTATGGTCCTGTTAGTAGCTAATATGTTGTGCCCTACTGAACAGTGCCAACCCTAGGACAAGGAGTTGTGATAGAACCCACCTTTGCCAAGTACACATGGCTGTATTTAAAGAGCAATCCACATACTACAGGATGAGTCTCAAAGACCTGATCATCAAAACGAGTAGCTTTAGCTATTTGGTGTATAGATAGAGAGAATGTGTACTTACCAGTGGAACTCGCTGGACCTGAATTAACTGTTCCGGCTGTGGCCATTTCTGAAACGTGCACTTTTCTTGCTAAGCTTCAACAAGCTAGCTGACTAAAACGCAATACCTTGCGTTAACGTTATTTTCATCGAAGCGATTGTTCTGGTGCGTTTCAACACAGCTCTGATCCAGGGTCGTCAAGCCAAATAAACTTGTTTTGCTGGGATGAGCTGAGGGGTTGGGTCCTTCTTACTCAGCTGAAAAGAAAACATAGTTAGCTAGCAAGCAAGATAGCGCCCCTGACATTAACAAACTGACGTGTTAGATTCACCGGTCTTGGCTGGTCACTGCTAGCCAACGTTCACATTACATTTGAGTAATTAGTTGACGCGCTTATCCAGAGACACGTTGCTAGCTACAGCTACCTTTAGTTGGTTCTAACTGCAAGCCAGGTTGGTTTCCTGAATCCTAGCAAATGAAAATGTCTTTGTTTTTTTCACATGGCTAACTAGCTAAGGATGGGACATGGTGTCGGTCTAGCAACTGCTAGATAATAATAATTTAAACAAATAACATGTTGACTAAGTAACACGTTACTTTTTAATATAATGTAACGACCTGCTGTTTCATTACAATAATTACTAGCTAGTTGCTCTTGCCGACACCATCTCACCTTTGTTGGTATCATTTTCAAACAGCTACGCTAACCTAGCGTAGTTTTCCAGATAATGTCAGCCGAGATTCACCGCAGTAGGTTTGTTTCCAGTTTGGATAGTGGTTAGATATTCGGAGCTTGCTCGTCAATACATCTTCAACTGAAGGTCCTAGAGATATCTTAATTCCGATGGTAGAGCGCAAGGTATAACCTTTATTTTCTCCGTTTTCAAAAAGTGACTTTACGTTGGCTTTCAATGGGGGAATATTATGCACTTGCGGCTATGGGGCTGTCTTAAAAGTGCAGGGGTAGGCTGGACAATAGAACAAGTCGAAATTCACCCAAGGCTGAAAATTGCAAAAGAACGTTGGCTAAACTGGAACACCAGCGCAGGCCCATCGCAGAGCCCGTTTTGACCGGGGTGACGTTTAGAATTCAATTTAGCCTTAATGGCACCAAAAAAATAATCCCTTTTTATTTTACCACTACAATCTGTTCTTAGGACGAAACTGAAAAATAACTCGTGTAGAAAGTAAACATCCCGCACCTCGATGGTGCCATGTGTGCTTATGTCTACATAAAGAGGAAGTATGGGGGGTGCAACTTTTTACTATTTCTGGTCAAGCTATCGATGACAATGGAATACACTGCCCAGCCTTACATAATTAGATTATCGTGATTTAAAATGGTTGTCAGTCTTGAAAAAAAATCGATATATAATATACACATTGAGATATTTGGCAAAATATACCAGCATGACTCTCCATAGGAAAACAATGGGGGAAGCGCAGCTTTCCAAGGGCAAAAGGTATTTCGAGTCTAGCATTTGATGACAACGGAATACACTGCCCAGCCTTACGTAATTAGAAAGAGGATATTCTCATGATTAAAATGGTATTCAATGTAAAATAATCTAAATATACACATTGCGAAATAGACAGACATACTTATATTTCCCTATAGTAAACAATGGGACGACCTCAGAGTTCCATGAGTAATTTTTTGTTTACATTTTAACTACAAGGTGGACAGGTCTCCATTGCCAACAATAGCAAAACAGGCATTGTGACGTAGAACCATAAACTGGGAATAGAACGTTCGGAAGGCAAATTGGTGCCACAGTGCTCAATAGAACTATTTAGGAACTGGCAGGGTGAAAAATGCCCTAAAATAAGTCTTGTTTTTTTGTGATTACTGAAACTACAGCAGGCAGCTGGGACATATGATAATATAATGAAACTGAACTAGTTTTATCAGAAAAAAAAGCATTGTTAAAAATGGTTTTTCTAATGATCAATTAGCCTTTTAAAATTATATACTTGGATTAGCTAACACAATGTGCCATTGGAACAGAGGAGTGATGGTTGCTGATAATGAGCCTCTGTACGCCTATGTAGATATTCAATTTTTTTAATCAGCCGTTTCCAGCTACAATAGTCATTTACAACATTAGCAATGTCTAAATTTTTATTAATGATAAATTTTGTTATTTTAATGGACGAAAAAAAATGCCTTTCTTTCAAAAACAAGGACATTTCTAAGTGACCCCAACTTTTGAACGGTAGTGTATGCATACATACACATACCCACATTTGCATACATATATTCAGTGAGGAGAACAAGTATTTGATACACTGCCGATTTTGCAGGTTTTCCTACTAACAAAGCATGTATGTCTGTCATTTTTATCAAAGGTACACTTCAACTGTGAGAGATGTTTTCTGGATTTTTGTTTCAGATCCCTCACATTGTATGATTTAAGTCATTCATTTGCCTTTTATTGCATGGCATAAGTATTTGGTACAAAAACCTGTTTGCAATTACAGATATCATACGTTTCCTGTAGTTCTTGACCAGGTTTGCACACAATGCAGCAGGGATTTTGGCCCACTCCTCCATACAGACCTTCAGTTTTCGGGGATGTCGCTGGGCAATACGGACTTTCAGCTCCCTCCAAAGATTTTCTATTGGGTTCAGGTCTGGAGACTGGCTAGGCTACTCCAGGACCTTGAGATGCTTCTTACGGAGCCACTCCTTAGTTGCCCTGGCTGTGTGTTTCCGGTCGTTGTCATGCTGGAAGACCCAGCCACGACCCATCTTCAATGCTCTTACTGAGGGAAGGAGGTTGTTGGCCAAGATCTTGCGATATATGGCCCCATCCATCCTCCCCTCAATACGGTGCAGTCGTCCTGTCCCCTTTGCTGAAAAGCATCCCCAAAGAATGATGTTTCCACCTCCATGCTTCACGTTTGGGATGGGGTTCTTGGGGTTGTACTCATCCTTTTTCTTCCTCCAAACACGGTGAGTGAAGTTTAGACCAAAAAGCTCTATTTTTGGCTCATCAGACCACATGACCTTCTCCCATTCCTCCTCTGGATCATCCAGATGGTCATTGGCAAACTTCACACGGGCCTGGACATGCGCTGGCTTGAGCAGGGTGACCTTGCGTGCGCTGCAGGATTTTAATCCATGACGGCATAGTGTGTTACTAATGGTTTTCTTTGAGACGGTGGTCCCAGCTCTCTTCAGATCATTGACCAGGTCCTGCCGTGTAGTTCTGAGCTGATCCCTCACCTTCCTCATGGTCATTGATGCCCCACGAGGTGAGCTCGTGCATGGAGCCCCAGACCGAGGGTGATTGACCGTCATCTTGAACTTCTTCCATTTTCTAATAATTGCACCAACAGTTGTTGCCTTCTCACAAAGCTGCTTTCCCACTGTCCTGTTACCCATCCCAGCCTTGTGCAGGTCTAGAATTTTATCCCTGCTGTCCTTACACAGCTCTCTGGTCTTGGCCATTGTGGAGAGGTTGGAGTCTGTTTGATTGAGTGTGTGGACAGGTGTCTTTTATACAGGTAACGAGTTCAAACAGGTGCAGTTAATACAGGTAATGAGTGGAGAACAGGAGGGCTTCTTAAAGAAAAACGAACAGGTCTGTGAGAGCCGGAATTCTTACATTTACATTACATTTAAGTCATTTAGCAGACGCTCTTATCCAGAGCGACTTACAAATTGGTGCATACACCTTATGACATCCAGTGGAACAGCCACTTTACAATAGTGCATCTAAATCTTTTTAGGGGGGTGAGAAGGATTACTTACCCTATCCTAGGTATTCCTTGAAGAGGTGGGGTTTCAGGTGTCTCCGGAAGGTGGTGATTGACTTCTTACTGGTTGGTAGGTGATCAAATACTTATGTCATGCAATAAAATGCAAATTAATTACTTAAAAATCATACAATGTGATTTTCTGGATTTTTGTTTTAGATTCCGTCTCTCACAGTTGAAGTGTACCTTTGATAAAAATTACAGACCTCTACATGCTTTGTAAGTAGGAAAACCTGCAAAATCGGCAGTGTATCAAATACTTGTTCTCCTCACTGTAGATAATAATCCTGCTTATCTTAATTTCCATAATTAACCATTGTAATAATTTAGGTAGTTTAAGAAAAGGATTGTTGCCTCTTACCAATATTGCTATTACATTATATTCTCACAGGTTTAAAGGGATGATTTTGACCATATATGGTTCATTAGGGGCATTTCGAAATACAAATAGCCAAGGTCGTGCAGGTGCACTGAGGCTGAGAACAATTAGTATTTATCAACTGTTATCTCCTACCGTTGTGCGTATGACGCTCGTAGGATTGTTTGATAAATCACACTTGTTCTATGCGTACGAACATTCCAAATTCCATTTACATTTACATTTAAGTCATTTAGCAGACGCTCTTATCCAGAGCGACTTACAAATTGGTGCATTCACCTTATGACATCCAGTGGAACAGCCACTTTACAATAGTGCATCTAAATCTTTTAAGGGGGGGGGGGGTGAGAAGGATTACTTTATCCTATCCTAGGTATTCCTTAAAGAGGTGGGGTTTCAGGTGTCTCCGGAAGGTGGTGATTGACTCCGCTGTCCTGGCGTCGTGAGGGAGTTTGTTCCACCATTGGGGGGCCAGAGCAGCGAACAGTTTTGACTGGGCTGAGCGGGAACTGTACTTCCTCAGTGGTAGGGAGGCGAGCAGGCCAGAGGTGGATGAACGCAGTGCCCTTGTTTGGGTGTAGGGCCTGATCAGAGCCTGGAGGTACTGAGGTGCCGTTCCCCTCACAGCTCCGTAGGCAAGCACCATGGTCTTGTAGCGGATGCGAGCTTCAACTGGAAGCCAGTGGAGAGAGCGGAGGAGCGGGGTGACGTGAGAGAACTTGGGAAGGTTGAACACCAGACGGGCTGCGGCGTTCTGGATGAGTTGTAGGGGTTTAATGGCACAGGCAGCGAGCCCAGCCAACAGCGAGTTGCAGTAATCCAGACGGGAGATGACAAGTGCCTGGATTAGGACCTGCGCCGCTTCCTGTGTGAGGCAGGGTCGTACTCTGCGGATGTTGTAGAGCATGAACCTACAGGAACGGGCCACCGCCTTGATGTTAGTTGAGAACGACAGGGTGTTGTCCAGGATCACGCCAAGGTTCTTAGCGCTCTGGGAGGAGGACACAATGGAGTTGTCAACCGTGATGGCGAGATCATGGAACGGGCAGTCCTTCCCCGGGAGGAAGAGCAGCTCCGTCTTGCCGAGGTTCAGCTTGAGGTGGTGATCCGTCATCCACACTGATATGTCTGCCAGACATGCAGAGATGCGATTCGCCACCTGGTCATCAGAAGGGGGAAAGGAGAAGATGAATTGTGTGTCGTCTGCATAGCAATGATAGGAGAGACCATGTGAGGTTATGACAGAGCCAAGTGACTTGGTGTATAGCGAGAATAGGAGAGGGCCTAGAACAGAGCCCTGGGGGACACCAGTGGTGAGAGCGCGTGGTGAGGAGACAGATTCTCGCCACGCCACCTGGTAGGAGCGACCTGTCAGGTAGGACGCAATCCAAGCGTGGGCCGCGCCGGAGATGCCCAACTCGGAGAGGGTGGAGAGGAGGATCTGATGGTTCACAGTATCGAAGGCAGCCGATAGGTCTAGAAGGATGAGAGCAGAGGAGAGAGAGTTAGCTTTAGCAGTGCGGAGCGCCTCCGTGATACAGAGAAGAGCAGTCTCAGTTGAATGACTAGTCTTGAAACCTGACTGATTTGGATCAAGAAGGTCATTCTGAAAGAGATAGCGGGAGAGCTGGCCAAGGACGGCACGTTCAAGAGTTTTGGAGAGAAAAGAAAGAAGGGATACTGGTCTGTAGTTGTTGACATCGGAATTCCGTTAGTATGTAGTATTTTAGAGTAGTTTCTACTGTTAGGTTCTAATTATCAGAGAAAACAACGGAAACTATGAAAGCTTAAACCAAGTTTATTCTTCCCAAAGGATCTAACAGCTGAACAGACAAAAAAATATTTACAATAGTGGTGTATATGTACCCCACCTTGGGTGGAGTTTCCTCCTTGCTCAACATTGTATCTTTTTTGCTAGGCAGGAAACTAAGTGATACAGGCCATAAACTTTTCCTTCTCCCTTAATGTGACCAAACCTCAACCCCCTTCATAACTAATCCATGGCTCTCTCCCCTTATCAATGCCTGCCACATGATCGTTTTCCCTACACTCCGTACATTCCAAGCTTAATTGCATCCACCATATACCTTTCTCCTACAGAAAACCATTAAACTCTGGTGTAGCCCCTCGGCTATGGCACCCCTCAGGTCTCTAAATGTTATTAATCATTAGTTATAATAGTGGTTCAGCAATCCAAACCCATCACTATGCAATAATGATAAATGAGGCCCCTGGTGTTTACAGGAAAACGTCATGTTTGTCTCAATTAAAAAATCTAGAGATTTTAAACCACAACAATCCCCCCCACAACAATTGCATTTTGAAATGTGATTTTGTTTAGGTCATAAAGCAAATTGGCCTATTATCTTTAGTGTTTCCCCTAGGATTTTTAAATCAAAGGTATGGGTGGGGTGTTTTTTTTCCTGGGTTGGTTTTTAATTTTTTATATAGAATGACTGTGACGATGTCACTTCTGGTGACCTTTTAGAAATACATTCTACTCCAATGCATGAAAGTAAAATTATGTTGACATCATCTGAAATTAAACTGATGCGTGCCACTGCAGTGTAGGGAGACCATGAGGAGCAAGCGGTGGCTGTATGCTCATGGGTCTCATTCGTGCCACTTCTCGGTCTGTTTGCTACAACTATACATTGTAACATGCCATTTTCAATATCGTCCTATCCATATGAGCCTTTACTGACAAAGGGTGATGGTCAGATTTGCGTTTATCGTCAAAGCAGGGTTATATTGGTGATTCCCCTTGCCACTTTATTGTTAAGCCAATGGGTTTTTGGTTTGAGTTTGTCTTGCCTTCACCTACTCAACATGGCATCTTATTGGCTGGTTTGCGTAGCTTGCTTACGAGGGGGATGTTCCAGTTAGAATCGTCCCAGTGAACAAGCACCAAACCAGCGGTAAGTTGTTGGTTGCAAAGCACCGTACGTCAAAAGTGATTTTATGCTCTCAAGTGATTATTTAAATGTACAATTTATATCAAATAGTTTGTAAATGTTATTCAAACATCACACATAAGATGCAGGGGTTTTTGGAGAATATTTGTTGTGCATTTTGTTGTAGAGAATTCACGCCAGTATTAGCTAGCAACTTACTGTGTCTGGTGGGGGGGGTTCATATATTTTGTACAGTGCGTGAGTGCAGAGTTGGATGGTGAGACGGGCATTGCATGACGTGCAATCTTGTGTCGTTCTTATCAGGTACATTGTTAAAGATATTATATTGTAATTGTATTATTTTGGTAACTGCCCAGTGAACAAGCACCAAACCAGCGTGCGTGAGTGCAGAGTTGGATGGTGAGACGGGCATTGCATGACGTGCAATCTTGTGTCGTTCTTATCAGAATAAAGCTACATGATTGGTGCTACATATTGGAGTTCCGTGTCGATGACTGATGTACACAACGCCAGAAGAGTACTGTTACAGTGGTGCCGTGACTGTTCTTCTGGATCGGATCATCCTTCGTTGGATTTCCATCCCAGAACTTCGCCGTGGTTGCTGTTGAAGAATCAGATAAGACGTTGCTGGTGCAGTTTGGCGATATCGCATTTCGCCACAAGATGGCGCCACTAGAACGTTTTATTATTGCAATTGATCATTTCTCTGTCTGAGGCTCTTCACAGACAAAGGATAACTTTTGTGTTACTTGTTTATTTGCAATTCTGATGTATATCTGATATAAGTAGGGTGAGTTTTACCAGTGTACTAGATATAGGTGAGATTTAGGTGATATATTTATACATGTTTTGCTGTTTACATTTTCATTAGGGTGTTGATTTCCCATTGTTAAAATGGAAGGTGTTGGGAGAGGTAGGGGTTTCCTGTCATTTAATCTGTCACCATCTGTGGGTAGGGGTTCAGCCAAAATTCCAGTTACTTCTACACCTATGCCCAAACTGGAGGGTTTTGATGATAGTTTATCCATGGACACGCCCAAGGATGTGTATGAAAGAGGTTTGCCAAATACAGGGAGTGGGGAGGTCTCCATGGATTTCATAGCAGACATAGTACAGCAGATTGGTCATTCCATTGGGGGAGAACATTGCCTCCTGTTTGGAGTCAAAGGCAATTGCTGGACATGTTGGGGACAATGTTATGGGGAGTGTATGCAGCTCGAGGGGTATGGATGTGTCAGGCCTGAACCTGGTATTGAAGTCTGATATCAGGGAACCGGTGTATTTTCGGGGGGATGGCTCTGAAAAGTGCACAGTGCATGAGTGGGAGGATATGGTCATGGTTTACATGCGTAAGAGGGGCGTGTCTGTGATGGACCAAGCAGTTGAGGTTATGGGCAGGCTTATGGGAAGGGCCCGCGATGTTGTTAAAGTTGGCATACGCAGCAATCCCTCCATTGATTTATCTAAAGGCCCGAGTCCCATCTTTGACATACTGAAACAACATTTTAGTGACGCTGTTTTTTCAAGCATGCCCCTTGCTGACTTTTATGCCACATTACCTCTGACTGATGAACAACCATTTGAATATTGGCTCAGACTGAACAGGGCTATGGAGGTTGCAGAAGATTGTCTAAAGAGACAGAAAAAAAGTGTTGAAGACCCATCTCGTGAGCTCACAGTCATGTTTATCAGACATTGCCCTAATGCTGAACTGTCGCTTATCTTTAAGTGCAAGCCATTACAGCAATGGACCGCTGCAGATGTTCATGAGAGGCTGGATGAATACAGGAGGGAGCGGAGGTACTCTCACTTATCTAAGGTGACCCCAGCCATCGCAACAATGAAGCAGGAAGTTGGTGCTGTCATGCCGATCACCATGCCTGCTGTGAGGTCCCACATGGAAGTACCCAATACGTTGCCTTACCCAGCCCAGCCTATTCAGGGCTCAGCTGAGCCCATGGAACGTATCCTTGCCATGCTGGAGCGTGTGCTGGAGCAGAGGCCACAACAGTCTGACCATAAGTTCCAAAAAGGGAATAGGAGCAAAGTGAAGTCTAATGGGCCATGTAACGTGTGCGGGGATGCTGGACATGATACTTACTTTCACTGCAGGACCAATCACCTCTGCTTTCTTTGTCATGTAGCTGGCCACGCACGCTCTCAGTGCCCCAAGGCCGCAGCTCTGAGCACAGCTAGTGGAGTCCCTACAGTAATCACTGCTCAGCTTCCGGAAAACTAGTAGGCCTGCATGTAGAAGGGGAGAGTGTTGGGCCTTTTGTAGAGTCCCCATCAGTGAGAGCTGTTGATTTGGAGTCTGTATATAAAAGTGTTTGTGACGAAATGGAGACTGAGAAGAGTATCATAATGCAGAACACACAGAGACTTTCCCCATATGATGATTTATTCTATGCCAAGGTGTTAATAGGAGGAGAAGTGGAAGTGAGAGCTATGCTTGACAGTGGGTCCATGGCTTGTACCTTGAGCTCTAGGGTCTTACCTGAACTGTTGCATGCAGGAGTGTTGAAAAGTCCATCATTGAGTCCTACAGAGGTAGTCTTGGTTGGTTGTGGTGGGTTGAAGACGAGGCCTTTGGGAGTATGTGAGCTGGAGATGGAGGTGTACGGATGTAGAGTCGCTGTGCCTACACTGGTGGTTGAAGGCCAGAGTGATGACCTCATCTTGGGCAGCAATCTCCTAAAGCACTTGATTCGCCACCTGAAGACGGATGGAGATCTCTGGAAGAGGGTTTACACTCCTGTGTGTGACGGGGTGAGGAGAGCAAGCTAATCGAGATGATGGCTAATGTGGAGAGATGGAGAGACAGTGAAGTACCTGACAAAGTTGGAACTGTGAGACTAAAAGGGGCTGTGACTCTAGAGCCTATGCAGGAGCACTTAGTCTGGGGCAGACTACGAAACACTCAGAATCTATCAGCTGGCAGTGCTGTTGTCATTGAGCCCAGCAGTTCAAGGTCAACACCAAGGTCAATACTGGTAGGGAGGACAGTAGCTCTATTGCGGGGGATGGGTGGCTCCCTGTTAGAGTGATAAACCCTTCTCAGAAGACAGTGACATTGAGACGAAACGCCACTCTAGCCGATGTCTTTCCTTGCATGGCTCTAGAGGACTTTGACTGTTCGGGTGTGAATGATGGTTCATCAGCAGCTTTACAGCAGCAAGTGCAGAGAACGGCTGATATACTCACTGACTGCCAAGATGACTTGACACTGACTGACGGTTCCAGCCAACTTCACGATACTGACGGACCTGACAGTTCAAGCGAGCCTGAGGTCTTACGTGACTTAGGTTTGACTGATATTGATGTCTCCTCCTGTCAAGCGTCTCCTGCTGGTAAGAAGAAACTCACCCAGCTCATAGCTGAGTACCAGTCTATTTTTTCCAGGCACAAGTTGGATTGTGGAAAAGCTTCCGGATGTCTTCACCGCATTCAACTGAGTGATGAGAAACCCTTTCGGATGCCCTACCGACGCCTTTCACCAAATAATTATGAGAAGCTCAAACAAGCATTGAATGAGATGGAAGAACGTGATATCATAAGGAAGTCTAGTAGTGAGTTCGCCTCTCCCCTTGTCCTTGTATGGAAGAAGTCTGGAGACCTGAGACTCTGTACTGATTTTCGTTTGCTCAATGCTCGCACCATCAAAGACGCCCACCCACTCCCTCACCAGGCTGACGCGCTGGCTGCGTTAGGTGGAAATGCCTTTTTCTCGACAATGGACCTTACCTCTGGCTACTACAATGTGGAAGTGCATGAGGATGACCGGAGATTCACAGCTTTTACGTCCCCATTTGGATTGTACGAATACAATCGATTGCCACAGGGGTTATGTAATAGTCCGGCAACCTTCATGAGGATGATGCTAAACATCTTTGGGGATCAGAACTTTCTTAGCCTGCTGTGTTACCTTGACGATGTCTTGGTCTATGCGCCCACTGAAGATCTGGCTATACAGCGCCTGGAAATGGTTTTTGAGCGTCTCAAGGCTCACAACCTGAAGTTGGCGCCAAAAAGTGTAACTTTCTGCAGAGGTCTGTGAAGTTTCTGGGGCATATCATTAGTGCGGATGGTGTAGCTACAGACCCTGAGAAGGTGAGGGCCATTACAGGAGTAACAGAAGCTGATCTGATGAAAGATGGCACTGACATTCCATCTCAGAAGAAATTGAGGTCATTCCTTGGGATGGTGGTGTATTATCAACAGTTCATTGAGGTTGCTCGACCATTGCAAAGCCTCTCTTTGGATTGACTACTGGACACAAGGCTCCACGCTGGAAAAAGAAGCGAAGCTCACCTGTCAGGAAGTTGACGGCTGCCGACTGGACAACAGAATGCAGACAGGCCTTATTCCAGCTAAAGCAAGCCTTGCTGGACCAGGTTTTGTTGGCCCACCCCAACTTTGAAAAACCCTTTCTACTCTCGGTGGATGCATCCAGCAATGGCTTAGGTGCTGTGCTATCTCAGGTGCAAGAACCGGGAGCTACAGCGAGACCTATAGCCTTCGCGAGCAAGTCCCTCAGTTATGCACAGTCAAGGTATCCTGCGCACAGGCTCGAGTTCTTTGCCATGAAATGGGCTATCTGTGACAAGTTCCACCACTGGCTACGGGGACAGCAGTTCACGGTATGGACGGATAATAATCCCTTGACATACATTCTGACCAAAGCAAAACTTGATGCTTGTGAACAGAGATGGGTCGCCAAGCTGGCACCGTACGAGTTTGACATTAAATACATCCCTGGAAAAATGAATGTTGTTGCAGATGCTTTGAGCAGAGAGCCCTTCGTACGACCCAGTGCACTCCATCGCCTGACAAGGGTCCCGTACGAGACCTTACTAGCTGAAGCCGACGCTGTGCGCACAGACAGAGTGCAAGATGTGTTTCGCTGGTCCAGCCACCCCTTTGACAAAGCCTCTGACTCCAACGAAGTGGTCATTAGCTGTCAGGCTACTGTTGACCCCCATCTGGTGCTTTATCAAGACATGAAGTTGCAGCTGTTCTTCATTCACATAGGTGCTGGGTGGGTGAAGTGGGCTCACATGCACTGCTGTTGCCACAGCTCCCACAGGCTGTTATGCCATCAGAGCAGACCAATGTCGATGTTCTGCCACACGACCTACTGATGAGTAAGCAGCGTGATGACAACGTGATCAGCAAAGTCATCTTCTTTGTTGAGAGGGGGAGAAGACCATCCCGGAGAGAGCGTGCCCATGAGAGTGTTGAGGTTTTGGGTCTTCTCAGAAGTTGGGACAAGTTGACCATGAAGATGGGTGTACTGTATCGTGTTTCAAAGAATGTGGTTACAAAGAGGAAAATGTATCTGTATGTGGTTCCAGCCTCCATGAAAGCAATGGTGTTGAAGGGTGTCCATGATGAAGCTGGCCACCAGGGCCAACAGAGAACAGTCTACCTGACAAGACAGAGATTCTTCTGGCATGGCCTGGAGAGGGAGGTAAAAGCCTATGTGAAGTGCTGCAGGAGATGCGTGGTGAGCAAGACTCCTGATCCGGAAGCAAGAGCTCCTCTTGAGAGCATAATAACAACTGAGCCTCTTGAACTAGTGTGCATAGACTTCTGGTCTGCAGAAGATTCTTCAAACAAATCCTTGGATGTGCTCGTTGTTACTGACCACTTTACCAAATTAGCTCATGCCTTCTTGTGTCCGAACCAGTCTGCTAAGTCAGTAGCTCATCAGTTGTGGAACAACTATTTCTGTGTCTACGGGATGCCTCGCCGTATACACTCAGACCAGGGAGCCAACTTTGAGAGCGCTTTAATAGCCGAACTGTTGAGTGTTGCAGGCGTTCAGAAGTCTCACACCACGCCGTACCATCCGATGGGGAACGGGTCCTGCGAAAGGATGAATAGGACTTTGGGAAACATGATCCGGGCCCTGCCAATGAGAGCTAAGCACAGATGGCCTCAGGCGCTGAAGTCCCTTACGTTTGCATACAATTGTACAATCCACGAGACCACAGGCTTTGCCCCTTTCCTGCTAATGTTTGGGAGGACGCCAAGACTGCCTGTTGACATAGTCTTTGGCTCGGTCATAGAGAACCCAGAAGTTGTCGACTATGACCAGTTTGTTCAGTCTTTGAGGAGAGATCTGAAAGAAGCCATGAATGCAGCACAGGCATCTGCAGCGAAGCAGTTGAAGAGGCATGCTGACCTTTATGACAGAAGAGTCAGAGGAGCACCAGTGGAGATTGGGGATCGAGTATTGCTGGCTAACAAGGGGGAGCGGGGAAAGCGGAAGCTCGCTGACCGTTGGGAGGATACTGTCTACCTTGTCACTGGATTGAATGCTGACAGTCACACTTTTAAGATTCAGAACAGCTCCACTGGACGGGAGAAGACGGTACATCGCAATCTGATAATGCCAGTCAACTTTCTTCCTCTTCCCCATGCTGCTGTTGAGGAGGGAACAGACATGTCTGGATTAACAGAGTCTGAGGACATGAATGACAGCCTAGTGGTCTCAGCTGCCATGGACACTGCAGTGGATGATGGTGCTGAGTACAGAACCAGAGTGTGGGTGTCAGAGTTGTCTTCTGAAGGAACAGGTGACACAAGCCTGGAGGGTGATGTGCGATCCTTGGATGCTCAGGATATTCCACCTTTGGTTTCCGTGGATGATATACTGCAGCTGGAAGGTCTGCCTCGATCAGAGAGTCTTCAAGAATCTGACCGAGACTGTAACAGTGTAGTGAGTGAGCTAATTGACCAGTCTGCTTACGATATCCGTACTGACCTACCAAACGCGGACCATTCCTTACCTGATCAGTTAAGTACTGACTGTGTTGATGGACACACTATTGCAACAGTGCACAACACTGTTACCCCTTATGCAGTTGAAGGTAGTCAGGGTCATATTAGGTCAAGGGCAGGAAGGCTATTTAAACCAGTGTCAAGACTGATTGAGATTATGAATCAGCAGAAAGTTAGCTCTTGAAGGTAAAATATGTGAATAGAGGGTCAATGGTATTGACATCTTTTATTTGTTTTGCTTTTACATCATTGTGACCATAATTAGAGGTTGCAGGATGGTAATGTGACATATGATAAAGTCTCTTATGGTGGTTTATTTTATTACTTGGATGTTTGAAAGTCACCAAGTGTACTTAACATGTGACAGGGCATGTTTACCTATGAGGACTAAGGGGTTTGATCAACCGCTTTTCACTCTAATTCTCAAGGAGAATAGTCTAAGGACTGGAATATTTAGTGACTGATTTAAAGCAGGGTCTGCATCCTTGATATACACAGCGTTACCTTTTAGTTCTCTATTAGGTAGTACATTTTTTTCTCTGGATTATTCTGTACATATGTTGAGTGTCTCTGTATCTGGTATGTTTGCACAGTGCCGTTTTGTATTTTGTTATTTTTCTTGGCAAGTGGAATTCAGTAGGGGGGAGTGTAACAGGGTTATATTGGTGATTCCCCTTGCCACTTTATTGTTAAGCCAATGGGTTTTTGGTTTGAGTTTGTCTTGCCTTCACCTACTCAACATGGCATCTTATTGGCTGGTTTGCGTAGCTTGCTTACGAGGGGGGATGTTCCAGTTAGAATCGTCCCAGTGAACAAGCACCAAACCAGCGGTAAGTTGTTGGTTGCAAAGCACCGTACGTCAAAAGTGATTTTATGCTCTCAAGTGATTATTTAAATGTACAATTTATATCAAATAGTTTGTAAATGTTATTCAAACATCACACATAAGATGCAGGGGTTTTTGGAGAATATTTGTTGTGCATTTTGTTGTAGAGAATTCACGCCAGTATTAGCTAGCAACTTACTGTGTCTGGTGGGGGGGGTTCATATATTTTGTACAGTGCGTGAGTGCAGAGTTGGATGGTGAGACGGGCATTGCATGACGTGCAATCTTGTGTCGTTCTTATCAGGTACATTGTTAAAGATATTATATTGTAATTGTATTATTTTGGTAACTGCCCAGTGAACAAGCACCAAACCAGCGTGCGTGAGTGCAGAGTTGGATGGTGAGACGGGCATTGCATGACGTGCAATCTTGTGTCGTTCTTATCAGAATAAAGCTACATGATTGGTGCTACATATTGGAGTTCCGTGTCGATGACTGATGTACACAACGCCAGAAGAGTACTG